>NW_007253877.1:240194-278997 GCF_000164805.1 Carlito syrichta | reverse complement strand
CAAAAAAAAAAAAAAAAAAAAAGATAACAAAGGAATGAGAATGTCTCAGAGAAAAGGAATTCGACTTTCAGAGATGAGAAAGCTCAGAACACATCCAGAGAACCAGCACTGGTACAGTAAGTCAGGGACCCCCAGAAATTAGTAGGATGGCAGTGACTTGGCTGCAACCAGAAAGTTGAGTCTACATCTTCAACTATTCAAGAGATACAAGCAGTCTGGACTAAGTTCCACTCAGGGAAGCATGATACTTGTCAAAGCCAGCCTGTCTCTGGTTGAACTCATATTTTGGGTGGTGAGTGTGTGACCTCAGAGTGCGCCTGTGTCCCAACCGTGGGATCAAAATGGGTAGGAAGAGCCCCGGATTGAGATCCTGAAATTCTGGGATGAATCTGGCTCTGTGTCCTTGGACAAGTTTCTTTCTTTTTTCTTTCCCTTTCCCTTTCCCTTCCTTCCTTTCCTCTCCTTTCCTTCCTTTCCCCTTCCTTCCTCCCTTCCTCCCTTCCTCCCTTCCTTCCTTCCTTCCTCCCTCCCTCCCTCCCTTCCTTCCTTCCTTCCTTCCTTCCTTCCTTCTCACTCTGTCACCCAATCTCGCCAAGTTGCCCAGGCAGGTCTCAAACTCACGGGCTCAGGCAATCCACTTGCCTCGGCCTCTCAAAGTGCTGGGATTACAGGCTGAGCCACTGAGCTCGGCCTAGACAAGTTTCTTATATTTTCTGTGCCTCCGTTTCCAGAAAGCACGTTGTTAGGAGGTGTGGTTTACCGGTGTGGTTTACCAGAGCCTAACCAAGCCTCCTTTTTGTAAAATACTTTGCTGCTTCTCGGGTTTTCAGGGTCTGAAGAGTTAAAATACTGACCCCCTGCTGCTCGGGCTCCCTCCCCACCACTAGACTTATTTTATTGTTACATGTTTTGTTGTTACATTTTGTAAAGGGGCCATTATCTGGGGATAAAAAAGGGACAACAATCGGTGTACATAAATTAGCATACGGAGACTTTGAGATGGAAACGTGCCAACCCCTTCCAAGGAGAAATCCAGATAACAGGCTGCAAGATTGAGCTGCTTTCATGAGAACAGCAAAGAAAACAATTTCCCTCGGTGCTTACCAAAGAAAGGAAGATAAAGGAACTGGAGGATGGATAAAAGTATCCAAAAAACATAAAAGAGGAATTGATGGGAAACTCTGGCGTGACCACGGAAGGGGCCGTGGGTGGAAAAAGTCGTGCTTCAAAATAAAACGGCAACTGTGGGAAAAGAATGGAGCGATAGTCGTGGAAAAAAGTGAGATCACATAAAAAAACTTTCGAGATCGGCCTGGAAAAAAATAAAGCTTTATGGGTTTTACATGAGGGGCTGTTCGGGCCACCTGTGGGGAGGAATTGGCACTGGCTGACTTGGGGTTTGTTTTGCCTTCTTGGCAGGAGCCGGATTGTGATGTTAATAGTCGCTGGCCAAGTGCTAAGTACCAGGTTTGGATAGAAAGGGTTTTGCAGGTGGGAAAATTCCCAGCCCAGGGTTCCTACACTGATGTAGTCGGAACTCTTGAAAGGCTTCAGACTTTGCACTCCAATTCTAAGGAACCTTTCTTTCTATCATGGTATTTCTAGCATTTTGTGAACTTCCCAGTTCCTCCTCTGGGAGGAGGTTTATGGCCAGACCAAGGGTGCCCAGGCTAAGATTTGGGCCCCGGAGTCCTTTCGGGGCTACAGAACAGACTTCTTTTTGTAGCAGGAGCATCACAGGGCTCCCAAGTGCCACCATTTTGCACATCCATTAACCTTGGCATCTCCTAAGAGGACATTCCGCCCACTTGGCTCTTAAAATATTTTCATTGTCCTTGAGCAGGGTGAGCCCAAAACTTTAGGGTACTCAGGAAGAAGAGGCCTGATAGTTGATGCATTATTAAAATGAATTGTTTTAAATTTAGGAATCATTGAGCGATCTGTCGGATTTCTGTTTTTTTCTTTTTAAGAGACAGCATCTCTCTACATTCTTAAAACCTCATACAAACTGACCTTCCTTGTGGTCTATTTTCTCCAGATAGCAGATTTCAGCGAGGTGCCAAGTGAAAACTAAAGACCAAAGTAATTTGCAGAAATCTGTGATTGACTTAAAAGGTGCAGAGGGCCAGGTGTGGCGGCTCACGCCTGTAATCCCAGCACTTTGGGAGGAGGAGGCAAGAGGATTGCCTGAGCCCAGAAGTTCAAGACCAGTCTGGGAAATGTGACAAGACCTCATCTCTACAATCAATCAAAAAGTTAGCCAGGGATGATGACACCTGTCATTCCAGCTACTTGGAAGGCTGAGGCGGGAGGATGGCCTGAGTCCACCCAGTGGTCCAGGCTGCAGTGGCCACCGTGATAGTGCCTCTGCACTCCAAATGGGTGATAAAGTGAGACTCAGACCAAAAAAAAAAGGTGCCAAGTCTTTAGAATTGCAAAAGTAGATTGCTTCTTAATTGCAAAGGAGACTACCCACCTGGTCAGGTGGTTGCCAGCCTCACAGTCTCTTTCCTCACTTCCACTCTTATATGCACAGATTTTCAAAAAGTGTGATCAGGTGACTTTTTTCATGATGTCATTTGTGGCGGTGACCAAGGAATTTGATTAACATTAAACCCATTGGGTAACCACAAAGTCCAGAAATCTTATCAAGAAAATCCATGCAAATAATATTAAAGAAGTTTCTGAATAGTTGAACACGTGGAGGTTTCTGGAAGGTGACATGAATGCCCCCTCACTTCCCCATACCTCGCCCTGTGCATCTCTTCTGTATCCTTTGTACTATCCTTTATAATAAACCAGCAAATATAATAATAATAATAATAATAAAAATATAAGAGTAAGCTAGAGGTTCTAGTTGAGCCATTTACTCCCCAGGAGCAAATTAGGCAAATTGAGCTGTAGAAACCTGTCGGGTAACCAAGATATGATTTGGGCAATCACTTCAAATTCCAGAAAATTATCTCCATTTCAGCATATGGTATGACACCCAAGAGGCATCTCATTCAGGGTTTTCTAAACTGTGCTTCCATCAAACATTTTAACGCTGCTAAAACTGAACAATGGCAAGTTTCTTCCTTTAAAAAGATGTTCTCGGCCAGCATGGTAACTCACACCTGTAAATCCAGTCCTTTGAAAGGCTGACGTGGGCTGGACTCAGTGGCTCAGCCTGTCATCCCAGTACTTTGGGAGACGGAGGCAAGTGGATTGCCTGAGCTTGTGGGTTCGAGACCAGCCCAGGCAACTTGGCAAGACCTCATCTCTACAATAAATCAAAAAATGAGCCAGGCATGGTAGCTGTGCCTGTAGTTCCAGCTACTTGGAAGGCTGAGGTGGAAGGATAGCTGGAGCCCCAGCAGGTTGAGGCTGCGGTGGCCGGGAGAGTGTTACTGCACTCCAGCCTAGGTGACAGGGTGAGAGTCCAAATTAAAAAAAAGAAGGAAAAAAAAAAGTCTGAAGTGGGAGAATGCTTGAGCCCAGGAAGTCAAGGCTACGGTGAGCTGTGGTCATGCCACTATACTCCAGCAGAGTGAGTCTGGCTTTGAAAAATGAAAAAAGATGCTTATACTTTTACATTTAATTGTCTCTACTTTTTTTGCAATATATAGTACTTCAGTGTAGACAATAAAATGCTAGTTGACTTCAATCCACCCCTCAAAGGCAGTAAGATAACATCTAAAGCCTTCTCTTCAGAAATACACATTCTAGGAGAGGTTACTTAGCATGTTAAATTTCCTCACACAGAGAAGAGTAAAAGCAAAGCTATCACCATTGCTGGGTGCCCTGGCTCACACCTTTAGTCCCCGCACTTTGGGATGTGAAGGTGAGAGGATTGCCTGAGTCCAGAGGTTCGAGACCAACTCGGCAACTTGGCGAGACCTCATCTCTACAATAAATCAAAAAATCAGCTGGGCGTGGTAGCGCATGCCTGTAATTCCAGCTACTTGGAAGGCTGAGGTGGAAGGATCGCTGGAGCCCAGCAGGTCGAGGCTGTGGTGGCCAGGAGCGGCCACTGCACTCCAGTCTGGGCGACAGAGTGAGACTCCAACTCAAAAAAAAAAAAAAAAGAAAAGCTACCTAGTTTTGTTTAGTAATTAGCAAAAATTGTATTATAGGTCATTTCAAATTGAGAAAATGGGTGATATACAAGAACTACAGTGGGAGAGAAAGATCTGTGTCGTCCCCTATGCCCTTGTATGAGTGGGGCATGTGCAGTTTGGCCAGTAAAAGAAGCCACTTCGGTATTTCAAGCAGGAAGGGGTGTAGCCCAGGGATTTGGAATCGTCCAGATGGATCAGAAGATCTGAAAAAGCGAAGGCTAGAGAAACTGCTTTGAAGAATTCAGAAAGTCAGGAGGGGCTGGGATCACAAGAGGTGACAGTTGATGGTCCGCCTTTCTGGAAGCTGCTTCCCAAATTCCCCACCTCCTGCATGCAGAAGGGCCTGCCCCTGCCCCCACACCTCCACCCCAGGCTGCACTGCCAAGGGGAGGAACCATCCACCCCTTTCATCTTCCACATTCTATGACCCAGAACTCCCACTAGCAGGAGAGTTTGTGGAATATACTTTCCCGGTCTCTAGCTCTACCAAAATGGGAGAATTTCAGTGCTCAAGGATTGCTTTGATTGTTTTATTTTTTAGATTAGAAAGTATAGTTTATTTAAAAACTAAATTAGAAAGAGAGAGAGAAAAAGAGGAGATTCACCTCCCCAAGGTAGGGGAGGGGGCGAAAGCCAGGAAGAATGGCGATGGCCACAGCTCAAAGAGCGCATGGTCACACCAGAATCTAGTGAGGCAATGGCCATTTTGATTGTTAACAAGCACCCTCAAGCATGAGGCAGGAGAATCTGATGATCCAGCATTTTTAAAAGGTATGTCTTGGGGAGCAGCTGGCTCTGGACAGTGCTCATGGGGTGAGGCAGGGAGGGGGGATAAGGGGCACACCACCACCCAATGGCTACTGTGTCTGCTAGCAGGGGGAGAGAGGGATCACTAGAAGCCCAGACCTCACCTACACAAAATTTTCTCCTGTAGCAAATCCTCACATGGACCGGCAACCCCAAAGGAAACAATGTAAAATAAAAGCATTTCGTAGACCTAACACAACTGTCTCCAGTAGACCTCTCTGCAATTGCAAAAATAATCTATATTTGCACATCCAAGATGGCAGCCGCTGGTACCATGGGGCTATTGAGTACTTGAATTGAGGCTTGTGCAAACGAGGAATTGAATTTTGGAGTTTTATTTAATTTTAATTAACTTGCATTTAGTTATTATTTTATTTTATTTATTTTTTTTGAGTTGGAGTCTCACTCTGTCACCCAGACTGGAGTGCACTTGCCGCTCCCGGCCACTGCAGCCTCGACCTGCTGGGCTCCGGTGATCCTTCCGCCTCAGCCTTCCAAGTAGCTGGAACTACAGGTGTGCGCTACCATGCCCGGTTAATTTTTGATTTATTGTGGAGATGAGGTCTTGCCAAGTTGCCCAGGCAGGTCTCGAGCCCGCGGGCTCAGGCATTCCACTCACCTCAGCCTCCCAGAGGTGCAGGATTACAGGCTGAGCCACCGAACCCGGTTTTTTATTGCTTTTTTAATTAACTTAAGTATATAAGTAAAGAGCTACGTGCAGCTCTTGGCTAATGCACCAGGCTGTGCAGTTTAGAACACTCTCTGGTCTTGTGCCTCCTCTCCCCTTCCATTTAATGGGAGTGGTTGCCTGATCTGCCCTGGAGTTTCCTTATCTGCCATCCAATATTTGTTTATTGTGTGTGGAAAATTTCATGGGAGGTCCTTACTTAGGATGACTATTCAGTGGCACTGTTGGGGGTACTTGCATTTCACTGAGCTTATGGAATCAGCTGTCTGCCTGTTTTTGGTGCCAGTTTGCTCATGAACATCTGTTGCATAATTGTCCAAATTCAATCTAAGATTGAATTTCACCATAACATACAAAAATAACAAGGTAGTGGAAGGCCACGGAAATGTTCACCTCCACATCCTAATAGTTGTAACAGTCAATTAGCCTGATCGGTTTGCAGCATAGATGTTCCTCCCAGAGGTGTTTCTCAGATCTCTGGAGTATGCAGCCTCTTTCCTATTAACAAACTTTAGCAGATGGCAAAGCAAACATAGTCGACATAAATATTAATCTAAAAATTCAGATAAGCTCGTCGTCTTCCACCAAGCAGTTTTTTTAAAATGTGAGCATATGTGCATGATTTTTTTAAAAAAATCATTTGTATACCATAAATTTCCTGTGTATAAAATCGTTTCTTACATAGACGGTTGACTGTGCATTGCAAAATGTTACAAAGACAGCCCAGTATTTCTCAAAAGGATACTGGCTGCCAGGTATGTTGCCCCCAGGAGAGCCCCTGACCTGTTTGCTCCATATATAGGGTTTATAAGCTACTTTCCATTCAGTGTCCCAAAGTGGCCAGCAGAATACTGGACCGAAGTGGGTGTTTTCATGACACATATTTTTCAGTCATAATGCAAAGGATATTGGCAAATAAGACAATTATTCGTGTGCTTGCCTATCAGATAAATAAAAAACTACTGATAGAAAATGTTATAACTTTTCATTTTTCTTACACGAGAACACTTTCAGGCCATCTGCCTTTCTGCATTTGTCAACCTTATCAAGTTATTCACAGGGCCAGGGGCGATGGCTCATGCCTGTAATCCCAACATTTTAGGAGGCAGAGGTGAGAGGATTGCCTGAGTCCAGGGGTTTGAGACCAGCCTGGGCAACTTGGGGAGACCTTGTCTCTACAATAAATTTAAAAATTAGCTGGGTATGGTGGTGCATGCCTGTGATTCCAGCTACTTGGAAGGCTGAAGTGGAAGGATTGCCTGAGCCCAGCAGCTCAAAGCTGCAGTGGCCATGAGCATGCCCCTGCACTCCAGCTGGGGCAACAGAGTGAGACTCAACTGAAAAAACAAATTGCTCACAGGATCTCAAAAAGAAGTGTGACCTGTTAACCTAAGAACTGAGTATCACAGAAATGATACCACGTTGTTTATTAAACAGCCATGGATTTCAGCTTACACAAAGTGTGGTATCCTCACTAATTATATCTGTGCCTGACCGCGAATAAAACTAATTGTTGCCGGGCTCAGTGGCTCAGCCTGTAATCCCGCGCCTTGGGAGGCTGAGGTGAGTGGATTGCCTGAGCCCGCAGGTTCGAGACCCCCCTGGGCAACTTGGCGAGACCTCATCTCTACAATAAATCAAAAAACCAGCCGGGCGTGGTATCGCACGCCTGTAATTCCGGCTACTCGGAAGGCTGAGGCAGAAGGATCGCCAGAGCCCAGCAGGTCGAGGCTGTGGTGGTCGGGAGCAGCCACTGCACTCCAGTCTGGGTGACAGAGTGAGACTTCAACTCAAAAAAAAAAAAAAAACTAATTGCTCTAAGAATCCTTAGAATTTTCTAAGGGGAAAACTTAAGGAAACCGGCCACCAGGGCATTTGCCTCTTCAGCAAAGTCTCATCTTACGGCTTTCTGGATTACTCTTCAACTACAATTCACATTGATTCAGTTGCATATAGATTTCCTGGGACTAGTGCAGAGGGGTCAATGATTCTTTCTAGCACTTTCTCACCTCAGAGTTCTTCTGCTTTGCATGGTCCTTTTTCTGTAGCCCGAGGTGCAGACTAGGGGTGCAGTGCCAGATTGGGGTGCAGAGCAGTGCCAGGGCAGGAAATGTGTCAGGACTTGGGGGTGTCTCTCCTTACAGCTCAGCAGAGCAGTTGGGGTAGGGACAGAAACCTCCAAGTCAGATGCCTGTGAGAAAACATGTATTTGCATGGGCTGCAACTACTCAGAGTCACACACTGGGAAGGACTGGGGTTGGGAGAGGAAGGACACAAAGGGTCCAGGAAGGGACTGAGTGTGAAAACAGTGAAGGTCTCCTCTTTCAGACACATTTGGGGTCCTGCCACACATTTCCATATTGATGGATTTTCTTATTAAGGAAGGCCCCCTCATTTAGCACCTGATAACCCACTGTCTCATCCATCAGACTGCAGACTCCTTATCCATGGGTTCTACTGGCTTAGCACATTTGTGGTACTCACAAGTGACAACACTCTTTGATGGATGCCGCAAGGTCTTACTTTCAGATTAGCCCACAGATTCCAGTGGTGAGTGCTTAAATTCCATTCAGCTTCCTGTGAAACCATATCAGGCTTTGATGCAAAACCAAAGACTGGCCGATGGAAAGCTGTCAGCTCAGAGTGGCCTCCATGACAACTTCATTTATCTTAAAATAGAGCTGCCCTTCTTCCGTTAATCATCCAGCCTTTTGGTTTTCGCTGCAGGAGGACTGAGATGACAAGGGTCCATGTCGTGGAGTATGTCTGAGGCATGTCAAGTCTCCACGCAGCACATGACAGGTAGTGCCGCTCACGGGTTCAATCTGTGTGCCCCGGGGGTTGGCGAAACTTTGTGTTCTTTCTCTCCTGGTAAAATTTGACAACCCTGAAACATTCTATTTTGATTCGTTGGAAACAAAAAAATCGAATGAATAATGAAACATAAGCGATGAGGAACTTTTGCTCACGCTTGAATTACTTGTTTGCCTGGATTAATGGACGAATTGGTCGGATTTTTACAAGAGTGATTTAAAAACGTCTGGAATGTATTTCCTAAACAGGATTAGCAAGGCTTTTAGTGCTTTAAAAGGCAACCCTTGGAACCAAACTGAGGTGTCAAGTTTTTGTTGTTGTTGTTGCTTGTTTCTTTAAGCAGACTTGAATTGTTCTGGAGTCAAATTGAAGTTAGATTGCCAAGGGAGTCCTAGAGGTGCTTTCCCCAAAGCAGACACTGTGGTTTTGTTACACTACTAAATATTGATCTCCCCACCTTTATCTGGGGATGCAGAGATGCCCTGGTAAAGCCTTCTTGTTTTATCTTTGTGCAGGCTTGTTGATCGGTGCTGGCTGTGCTCTCTATCCCCTGGGCTGGGACAGTGAAGAAGTCCGGCAGACATGCGGCTACGTTTCTGGCCAGTTTGACCTGGGTAAGCTCCCCCTGTGGATGATACTCCTTTCAGAAAAAGAACTCTGATGTTTCATAGAAGCAGAAAGTGGAAAAGGGATGAAAGAGGAAGACCTACCTTGGTATTGCAGCCAGCTGTCATGTGTGATCACATAAATGTATCCATTTGTTTAGTGAAGAGTTATTGACAATCTACTGTTTGACCAGCATTATGGAGATTTTTGTAGAGACAATGATAAGAAATGGCCAGTTGGGCTTGGTGGCTCAGCCTGTCATCCCAGCATTTTGGGAGGCCTAGGCGAGTGGATTGTCTGAGCCCACGGGTTCGAGACCCACCCGGGCAGCTTGGCGAGACCTCATCTCTACAGTAAATAAAAAGTTAGCCAGGTGCAGTAGCGCGCACCTGTAGTTCCAGCTACTTGGAAGGCTGAAACAGAAGGATTGCCGGAGCCCAGCAGGTTGATGGTAGGGTGGCTGTGAGTGTGCCACTGCACTCCAGCCTGGGTGATGGAGAGAGACTCCAACTCAAAAAAAAAGAAAAAGAAAAAAGAAATGGCCCCTGCTCTCAAGAGTTTATACTCATTGATTAATTCAAAATAATATAATTGTGACCATGGCATGGGCCATAAATAATTCTGTGGAATTTGCAGTCTGCCTGAGAAAACGAGGCAAGCAGGATAGTCAAGAACAGGTCCATCAGGGTTAGGGAATCCAAGTCAGTTTCACTCCTGGGTAACAGACAACTCTGTGGGCGGGCAGGGGTGCTGGGTCTGGAGAGTGACCCAGGTGGTTTCTCAGAGCAGACAGAAGCACCTCTCAGGCAAGGAATGCACTGCGGCAAAAGCACAGGGGAGAAATGAGGAACCCAAGGATTCTGGCAGCACCAGCAAGGAGCCACTCCAGGAGATGTGACTGAATGAGCGGGCACTTTTCACTGGTAGCCAGAGTCTGTTCAACTCACCCCGCAAGCTATAAAACAGTTGTACAGAGTAGGACGTGGTTTGTGTCACTTTAATTTTGTAGTTCTTGGTGATGTTTCACTTGATGTGTTTACATTTCCTTAACTATTTCCTTATTTCTTTCTAGTTGGGCATTTAGTCTCTTCCAGTCGCTGCTGTTTTAAGACATATTGTAATAAGTAGTTAAATGAAGTGTTTTTTTTCTACTGAATTATTTTCTTAGCGCCTTTTTCTGCATTGATGTTAAAAGATAAAATAAGATGAATTTGCAAAACATTTATTTCTGTAGGAGAAAAGAAATATCTTTTTCTGAGTCATTGCTAGGGTTCATGGTGAAGACCCCTGTAACAAAAGGCAGATTAACAAGAGAAAGGCACACAAATTTTTTTTCTCACTAATTTACTTACTTTTTCTTTTCTTTATTTTAAAGATGTGGAGTGTAATTCAGGTTTAGGTATAGAAATGTTCATTATGCAGGTACCCCTGTTGATGAGGTGTGCCCCTCCCTCCCCTGGCAGTTTCCCTCAACTGTCAATCCCACCACTGCCTCCTCTGGCAGTTTCCCACTACTGCCAATCCCTTTCTTATAGTATTATGATAGTTGTTCAAGGTCCACTTATGAGTGACAACATATGGTACCCTATTGTTTGTTTCTGTGATAGATCACTGAGTATGATAGACTAAATTAATCCAAGTTGCTACGAAGTCCATATGTTTGTCCTTCTTTATGGCTGCATAATATTCCATTGTGTATATGTGCCACATTTTTTTTTAATCCTGTCCAGCTTTGATGGGCAGCATGGTTGGTTCCATGTTTTTGCTATTGTGAATAGAGCTGCAACAAACATACATGTGCAGGATCTTTTTGGTAGAATGACCCGAGCTCCTCTGGTTATATTGCCAATAGGAGGATTGCTGGGTCATATGGAAAGTCAATTTCTAGTTCTTTCAGAAATCACCACACTGTCTTCCAGAGAGGTTGCGCTAGTTTGCATTCCGCCAGCATCTGTTGTTGTTTGTTTTATTAATGATGGCCATTCTTACTGGGGTTAGGTGGTATCTCAGTGTGGTTTTGATTTGCATTTCTCTGATGATGAGTGAGGCTGAGCACTTTTTCATGTGCCTTATGGCTGCCCATATATCTTCTTCTGAAAACTGTCTATTCATGTCTTTTGCCCACTTTTTCTTTTTTCTTTTTTTTTTTTTGAGTTGGAGTCTCACTCTGTCGCCCAGACTGGAGTGCAGTGGCTGCTCCTGGCCACTGCAGCCTCGACCTGCTGGGCTTCCGCCTCAGCCTTCCAAGTAGCCGGAACTACAAGCACGCACTACCACACCCGGCTAGTTTTTATATATTGTAGAGATGAGGTCTAACCAAGTTGCCCGGGCGGGTCTCGAACCCGCGGGCTCAGGCAATCCACTCACCTGGTTTCCCAAAGCGCTGGGATTATAGGCTGAGCCACCGAGCCCAGCCTTGCCCACTTTTTAATTGGGCTGTTTGTCTTTTTCCTTTTGGCACCTTTGAGTTCCTTGTAGATCCTAGATATTAGGCCTCTGTCAGACATCAGTTGGCAAATATTTTTTCCCATTCTGTGTGCTGTCTCCCTGCTCTCTTGATGGTTTCTTTTGCTTTGCAGAAGCTTGTTAGTTTGATGAGGTCTCACTTGTCTATCTTACTTCTTAAGATATTGGCCTTTAGGGTTCTGAATAGGAATTGGTTGTCAATTCCAATTTCCATAAAGGTTTCTCCTGTGTTTTCTAAGGTTCTTATAGTTTGAGGTTTTACATTTAGGTCTTTGATCCATTTAGAGCTTATTTTTGTGTATGGTGGTAGGTAGGAGTCCTGTTTCAATCTTCTGCATGTAGTCAGCCAGTTTTCCCAGCACCATTTACTGAACATGTTCTCCTCTCCCCAGTGGTTGTTATTGGAGGCTTTGTCAAAGATGAGTTGGTTGAGAAATTTGAGGCTTTGCTTCCAGAATCTTTATTTTGTTCCATTGGTTCATGTGCCTGTTCTTGTACCGATACCAGGCTGTTTTGATTATTGTAGCCTTATAGTAAAGTTTGAAGTCTGGAAGTGTGATACCTTCTGCCTCGTTTCTTTTGCTAAGGATTGTTTTGGCTATTCGTGGGCATTTATGTTTCCATATGAATTTCTGTATTGTCATTTCCTGGTCTGAGAAGAATGATGCTGGTAATTTAGTGGGTATTGCGTTGAATCTGTAGATTGCCTTTTGTAGGATGCACATTTTAACAATGTTGATTCTTTCTATCCATGAGCATGAAATATTTTTCCATTTGCTTGTGTCTTCTTGGATTTCTTTGAGCAGTATTTTCTAGTTCTCATTTTAAAGGTCTTTTACTTCTCTGGTTAGGAAGATGCCGAGGTATTTCTTTTTTTTTGTGGCTATTGTGAATGGGACTGTGCTTTCTATTTGGTTCTCCGCCTGCTCGTTGTTGGTGTATAGGAATGCACATCTATTTTGTACCCCAAGACTTTGCCAAAGTCCTTTATCAGTACAAGCAGGTTTTTGACAGATTCTCTAGGATTTTCAAGGTATAGGATCATATCATTAGCAAGAGCAATAACTTGACTTCCTCTTTTCCTCTTTGGATACCCCTGATCTCCTTCTCTAGTCTAATTGCTCTAGTTAGGATTTCCAACACAAGGTGGAACAGGAGGGATTAGAGTCAGCAGCCTTGTCTTGTTCGGTTTTCAGGGGAAATGTTTCCAGTTTCTGTTTAGCAATAAGCTGGCTATGGATTTATCGTAGATGACACTTATGATTTTGAGATATGTTCCTTCTATACCTAGGTGTTTGAGGGTTTTTATCAAGAAAGGATGCTGGATTTTATCAAAAGCTTTTTTTGCATCTAGTGATATAATCATATGGTTCTTGTTTTTTACATCTGTTGATGTATTTAATTACATTTATGATCTCGTGGATGTTGAACCAGCCCTGCATCCTGGGGATGAAGCCTACTTGGTCATGGAGGATGATTTTTGAGATATGTTTTTGGATCCAATTTGCTAGAATCTTGTTGAGGATTTTTGCATGTATATTCATGAGGGATATTGGCTTGTAGTTCTCTTTTTTTGTTGGATCTTTACCCGGTTTGGGTATCAGTGCAATGTTAGCTTCATAAAATGATTTGGGAACAATTCCATTTTTCTCAATTGCCAGGAATACTTTCAGTAGGATTGGTATCAGCTCCTTGTACGTTTTGTAGAATGTTGCTGGAAAGTCACCCGGTCCAGGCCTTTTTCTTTTCTTTTCTTTTCTTTTTTTTTGGTAGGTAGTTTTCTTATGACAGAGTCGATTTCCTGGGTTGTTATTGGTCTATTTAGTGTCTCAATGTCTTCTTGTTTCAACCTGGGGAGGTTGTATGATGTCAGAAAGTTCTCCATTTCGTTTAGGTTATTAAGTTTGTTTCCATGCATAGTAACCTCTAATAATCTTTTCTATTTCTTCAGAGTCAGTTGCAATTTGATTTTTTGTATTTCTGATTGTGTTTATTTGGACTTTTTCTCTCTTTTTCTTGGTCATTCTCGCTAGGGGTCCATCGATCTTGTTAATTCTTTCAAAGAACCAGCTTTTTGTTTTTTGATGTTTTCTATGATATTTTTGTCCTCTGTGTCCTGTATTTGGGCTCTTATTTTGGTGATCTGAATTCTTCTGCTAAAGTTAGGGTTCTGGTAGCCTTCTCTTTCCAGCTCCCTTAGGTGATTTGTTAGGCTCTCCACTTGTGATCTTTCCATTTTCTTGATGTGTACTTGTAGATATAAAAATTCCTCTCTTAGAACAACTTTCAGGGCATCGCAGAGGTTTTGATAAGATGTTTCTTTTTTTTCATTTGTTTCCAGAACTCTTTTAATTTCTGTTTGATTTCAGTGTTGACCCAGTAGTTGTTCAGCATCATGTTATTTAGTGTCCATGGGTTTTAGGGAAATTTTGTTGGTGTTGATATTTATTTTTATTCCACTGTGGTCTGAGAAGGCGCATGGTAATATTTCAAACTTATGGAATTTGTTTGTGCTTGATTTATGACTGAAGATTTGATCAGTCTTGGAGTATGTTCCGTGTGGTGATGAATAAAATATATATTTTGTGGTTTTGGGGTAGAATATTCTGTAGGTATCTGTTAAGTTCATTTGGTTGAGTGTCAAGTTTAGGTTCTGCCTTCTTTTGTGATACATTTGCCTGGAAACTCATTTTCTATCATTTAACTTTGAATCTGTGTGTGTCCCTTGTGGTGTGATGAGTTTCCTGACGGCACACAAATTTATTTAAAATAAATCTTACGTGATAGGGGAGCCTTCATAAAGAGAGGAAGACCTGAAGAAATAGGTCACCTATGGACTTCTCATGCTAGGTTTAAGGAGGTGGATTGTTGTGGAGAAGTGTGATTGAGCAAAGGGCACATATTTGGACTTTACAAAGCCTATCTGTTCAGATTCCTCTTCTCATCCTGGTGTCTTCAGACATAAGAATGTTCCTTTCCTCTGGGTATGGGTAGGGTGCCTCTCCAGTGAAGGCCTCATGACCTGCTTTAGGGGAAGGTCAGATAATCCCTTGTAGGTTTTATTCCCCGCTTCAGGGGAGAAAGGCAGGGGAGGCAAGAGGGACCTTCCTACTTTGCTGTTTTTTCCAGTGCCAGAGTGCCATATTTGGGATGGGTGTCCTGAGGTCCATGACTTCCAAGTGATACATTTTCCCCAACTATGTGGAAGGTCAGATTGAGATTCGGACAATTAGTACACAGTAAATTACTAACTTAGATATCTACTATGGTATGGATGGACAGGCTGAGATTTTGACAGTCAGTGCAGAATAAATTGCTAACTTAGACATCTACTTTTCACATTACCTGTATATGTAATGTTTTTAGTTGGAGTCTCAGTCCTGCTGGGCTCAGGCGATCCTTCTGTCTCAGCCTTCCAAGTAGCCAGAATTACAGGCATGCACTACCATGCCTGGCTAATTATTTGATTTATTGTAGAGATGAGGTCTCGCCAAGTTGCCCAGACTGTTCTCAAACCCATGGGCTCAGGCACTCCCCTCACCTCCACCTCCCAAAGTACTGGGATTACAGGCTTGATAGGCTCCAACCACCCAGCCCACCCCACATTAAATATTTTAAGAAGAGCTGAGCACAGTGGCTCATGCCTGTAATTCCAGCACTTTGGGAGGTGGAGGGAGGTGAGAGGATTGCCTGAGCCCAGAGGTTCGAGGCCAGCCTGGACAATTTGGTGAGACTGCATTTCTGCAATAAAAATCAAAAAATTAGCTGGGCATGGTGGTATGCATGTATAGTTCAGACTGCCTGGAAGGCCTGAGTTGGGAACACTGTCTGAATCCAGCAAGTTGAGTATGCAGTGGCCGTGAGTGTGTGTATTTCCAAGCCTGGGCAACAGAATGAGATTCTGACTGAAAGATAGATAGATAGATAGATAGATAGATAGATAGATAGATAGATAGATAGATAGATAGATAGATAATTTTAAGAAATATTCTTGTTTTTTGTTTGGTTTTTGAGTTGGAATCTCACTCTGTCGCACAGACTGAAGTTCAGTGGCCGATCCTGGCCACCGCAGCCTCGACCTGCTGGGCTGCAGCAATCCTTCCGCCTAAGCCTTCCAAGTAGCTGGAACTACAGGTGCGCACTACCACACCCGGCTAATTTTTTTTTATTTATTGTAGAGATGAAGTCTCGCCAAGTTGGCCAGGCGGGTCTCAAACCCACGGGCTCAGGCAATCCACTCACCTCAGACTCCCAAAGGCGCGGGATTATAGGCTGAGCCACCGAGCCCTGCTAAGAAGAAATATTCTTAGGGAATTGATCTAATGGCCATATTACTGTATCCCAAATAATTGCTTTAAAAATTTTGAGGCCGGGCTTGGTGGCTCAGCAGGCTGAGCCCAGAGGCTCAGCCTGTCATTCCAGCACTTTGGGAGGCCAAGGTGAGTGGATTGTATGAGCCCACGGGTTCAAGACCAGCCTGGGCAGCTTGGCGAGACCTCGTCTCTACAATAAATCAAAAATTAGCTGGGCATGATATTGCATGCCTGTACCTGGAAGACTGAGGGGGAAGGATCACCAGAGCCTAGCAGGTCGAGACAGCGGAGGCTGTGAGTGTGCCACTGCCCTCCAGTCTGGGCGACAGAGTGAGACTCCAACTCAAAAGAAAAAAAGAACCCTTATAAAAGAGGCCCCAGAGAGCTACCCTGCCCCTTCCAACAAGACAAAGCAAGAAGACAGACTCCTCGCACCAGACACTAAAATCCACCTTGATCATGAACGTCCCTATCTGTAGAATTGTGTGAAGTGAATTTCTGTTGTTTGCCAACTACTCAGTTTGTGGCATTTAGTTATAGCAGCCCAAACAGACTGAGTCTCCTTTTCTTTCTTCTTCTTCCTGAATCTTCTTTTCCATAATATTACTTTTTGATGAATACTTGGGTGACAGAGTGGGACTCCAACTCAAAAAAATTTGTTTGACCGGGTGTGGTAGCTGAGCCTGCAATCCCATCACTTTGGGAGGCCGAGGTGAGAGCATTGCCTGAGCCCAAGGGTTTGAGACCAGCCCGGGCAACTTGGTGAGACCTTGTCTCTATAGAAAATCACAAAAACTCGCCAGGGTGGTGGCGTGCGTCTGTAGTTCCAGGAAGGATCACCTAAGCCCAGCAGGTCGAGTGGCATGCTCATTGCACTCCAGCCTGGATGACAAAGAGTAAGACTGCAACTTAAAAAAAAATCATGTGAGAACGTCTATAAAAAAACAGCTTTTTTTAGATACTGAGAAAAGTCAGCAGATGTGATAGGATATCAAAGATCTGTGAATTTTAAAATGAAGTAATTTTTATTTGACTTAATAGATGACAAACACTCTCCTTCCCTCAAAAATAGTACTGGCTCTTTTGGTGGAGAAAACTATTTTTTTTTGAGACAGAGTTTTGCTGTCACCCAGGCTGGAGTACAGTGGTATGACATTGGCTCACTGCAGCCTCGAACTCCTAGGTTCAAGTGATTCTCCCACCTCATCCTTCAGAGCAGCTGGGATTACCGGCACCATCACACACAGTTAATATCCCCACCCCATCATAGAGACGAGGTCTTGCTATTTTGCCCAGGCTGGTCTTGAACTCCTGGCCTCAAGCAATACTCCCACCTCAGCCTTCCAAAGTGCTGGGATTATAGGTGTGAGCCATGATGAAGCTTTTAAAAATCTGCATTAATTTGTGATTGCCATAAATATAAAATATAAAGGGGGAAAAAATGCTGGCACAGAGCTGACTGCTAGTTTTTTTTTTTTGAAAGCAAACTGTGTCCAGAGGAGATATTTTAATACAGTGCTTGGCATTTTTCTTTCCCCGGTGTTGGAGGCATTCTTGGCTGTTTAACACAGGCCCCAACTTGACTAGGACCGTGTGCTCGCTGGTGTGCTGTTTTTGTGTGTTCTTTATTAATGAGCAGATTATAATGAAGTTCAGATGCTGTTATTGCAGTTTTCTCTACTACCCCAGGTGTTTTGTATCTTCTTAGCATTGAGGGTTGAAATTGCAAATGTCAAATGAAACCTTAAAAGGACACTTGCCTCTTTAACTTGCTAAAACTATTTTGTCAATTTAAGAGACCAAACAGTCATTTCTGCTCATTTGTTTCTTGTTTCTGTTTTGAGTCGGAGTCTCGCTCTGTCGCCCCGGCTGGAGTGCAGTGGCACCACCATGGCTCACCGAAGCCTTGACACCTGGACTCACCACCTGGCCTCAGGTGACCCTCCTGCCTCAACCTCCTGAGTAGCTGAGACTGCAGGCATGCGGGGTCACCACACCTGGCTGATTTTTTTTTTTTGTGGAGAAGAAGTCTTGCTGTTGCCCAGGCTGGTCTTGAACTCCCCTGCTCAAGCAATCCTAAGGTCTCCACCTCCCAAAGTGATGAGATTATAGGTGTGAGCCACCACACGCAGCCATCATTTTTTTCCTCTAATTTCTCTTGCATTGACTGAAGAGAAAAAATTTTTGAAAAATTGACATCGTCTACAGAATACAGTTTTTTAGTTTATCAGGTTCTGTTCTCCAGGTTGCTATTATCTTTGTGGGCTTTGTCATCTTTTCTTTCAAAAGAAGACCGAAGGAGAAACTGTGGCATAGAGACCTCACAGGGCATATCCCACCTGACTTCCTATGTTTTCTACCCTTAAAAAATTATTACTAGTTGCCTGAACACTGAGGAAGGCTGAATGTCAATGCGTTAGTGAAGTCATAGATCACGGCACTGGGACCCGGGTTGGTGAGCAGCAGGTGAGCTCCTGGGAGAGCATTCTCTGCATGGACAGCTCGGGGGCCTGTCTTCAGGGACACACCCGTGGCTAGCCCCTGCCAAACCCTGCCTCTGCCACTTCTGAGAACCTGCGGTATTCCTGCTTCTTCTCAAAAGAAACAGTGAGGCAGGCATGGTGGCTCACGCCTGTAATCTCAGCGCTTTGAGACGCTGAGGTGGGAGGATCTCTTAAGGCCAAGAGTTTGAGACCAGTTTGGGCAACTTAGTGAAACTCTGTTTTGACAAAAAAAAACCGGACACATGTATATTTTCCTACCAAGGGTTGGGAAATGTCTGTCACTGTGGAATTTGGGTCACTTTCTTGGCACGCTGTTTTTAAAATGTTTTTACTTTCTCACTTAGAGCAATCTGAAAGAAATAATTGCCTTTGTAAATGGAGGATTATTTAAGGAGTGTGTTCATCTCAGTGACTCAGTCAACAAATATTTATGGAGTGCTTACCATGTGCCAGCCCCTGGGGGAGGCACTGGGGATATGGCATCAACAATGAATTTTAAAAGACACTCTTTACTGCCCTCGGGGAACTTAAAGCTAGCAAGGGAGCCAGATATCCAAAAAGATAATATGCACGCGAAATAAATTAGAAAGGAAAAGTGCTGTGCATTGCAACGGGCATCTTGGGTGACTTGCCAACATTTTTCCACTCCAGTTGGTGAGTCTAAACCAGAGGTTTGCAAATATTTTTGTAAGTACCCAGAATTTTCAGCTTTGTGAGCCATATTGTCTCTATGGTAGCTAGTCAATTCGGCAGTATACCGTGAAAGATAATAAATAGTCCTAATAAACCTTTATTGACAAAAACAAGCAGGGGGCCTTGGCTTGAGGATCCCAAAGGATGTGCCCATTTATAGATCCCTGAGGGTCCCGGGGCAGCTGGTCTGGATCTAGGGCATCTGAAGGCCCCGTCCAAGTATCTTAGTGTGCTGTACAAATACTACAGGTTTCTTGTTGGGTGGCAGCGGAAACCCACCTTGGTCACCCCGCCCCTCATGCTAGCATGCCATGGAAGGGCCTACATACCCATTTGGGCCATTGGGTTCAGAGGCTTCTTAGGCCATTGGGTCCAGAGGCCTTAGGGAGAGGCAGCAGGAGCCATGCTCTCCATCCTCTGGCAGCTTCCTCTGAGCAGGGGAACGGCAGGAGTCAGCGGCCTGCAGGGGTGGAGATGGGCATAGAAACCAGCCTATGGGCCAGTCATCCCCAGAGCTAGCCTTCACCAGGAATGTCCAACCTCGCTGGCACACACTAACATGTTTCCTCATGGGGTGATGATGCTGGAAGCCTGTTTTCTCCTCCAGGCAGCTGAAAGAAGGCAGAGGGGTATTTAGTTGCTATTTCACAATTGTAGGGGACCTGACCTCCCCTGGGCACTTCCCAGGGAAGTATTCTTTCTAGCTGGGCCCTCGAGGTTGTGTAGGATTTAGGCAGGTAGAGCGAGCCTGGGTGTGCTCTAGGAGAGTGTGGTGTACTGGTGGCAGGGGAAAGATAAGGAAGGGGCCTGTGTTATGCGCAGCCTCCCTGTTAGAGCTTTTGTTTTGTTTTGTTTTTGTGAGTTTGGGTCTCGCTCTGTTGCCCAGGCTGGAGGGCCGTGGCACAATCACAGCTCACCACAGCCTTGGCCTCCTGGGCTCAGGTGATCCTTCCACCTCAGCCTCCTGAGTAGCTGAGATGACAGGCATGCACCACCACACCCAGCTAATTTTTTATTTTTGTAGAGATGAAGTCTCACCATATCTCCCAGATTGGTCTCAAACTCCTGGGCTCAAGCAACTCTCTCGCCTCAGCCTCCCAAAGTGCTGGGTTTATAGGCATGGGCCACTGTGCCTGGCCTGAACAACTTTTAATTCCAAGTATCAGCCATGGAGCAATATAATACTTTATTTAGTTCAAGGTGGTAGGAAGCACTTCTCTGGGTAAGAACATTTAAACTGAGTTCCAAAATGTAAGCAGTAGTCATGCAAGAAGGGGTAGCATAAAAAGCTCACGTTTTAAGTTATGGTGTAATACAGCAGGAATCTGAGTGCACCTGCTTTAAAAATACCTCCTGCCAGGTGCGGTGGCTCATGCCTGTCATCCCAGTGCTTTGGGAGACCAAGGCAAGAGGATTGCCTGAGCCCACGGGTTCGAGACCAGCCTTGGGCAACTTGGTGAGACCACGCCTCTAAAATTAATCAAGAATAATTAGCCCAGTGTGGTGGCACACTCCTGTAGTTCCAGCTACTTGGAAGGCTGAGGCAAAGGAATCACCTGAGCCCAGCAGGTCGAGGCTGTGGTGGCCATGAGCGTGCCACTGCACTCCAGCCTGGGAGACACAGAGTGAGACTCTGACTCAAAAAAATTATAAATAAATACATAAATACATAAAAGTACTTCCTTTCCTTAGAAAAGAGAATTGGGGATAATTTTTTTTAACATATCTTAAAAGCAATTTTATATGTCTATTTAATTTTTTCTCAGGTATTTTTGTATTTTATTACATGCCAACCCCTAAAGCACTTTTGAAAAAGTATTCCTTTTACAAATCAAAGGTTTTTCCTTTGCTTATTTTTAGACACACTAATTTATGAAGATTTCAAGGAATAGGTATGAATACACATATTTTTAAAACAGGGAAACAAGAGTTCAAGCAGCTGCATGACAAATGTGTGAATTCACCTGCTAAAATTGTGTAGCTTGCCTTGACAGTAGTTCTGAAGTTTTAGCATTAGAATAAGAAGTAATCTTGCTGAGAATATAGATTTTTGTCTTCTCAGCTCAGAAACTGTGATTCTTCCACATGTGCTTGAACAAATATCCCACGTGATACAGATGCAAGTGGTCAGTGACCACACTTTAAAAAAGAAATTGCAGCCGTGCTTGGTGGCTCAGTCTGTAATCCCAGCACTTTGGGAGGCCGAGGCGAGTGGATTGCCTAAACCCACGAGTTTGAGACTCACCCAGGCAACTTGGCAAGACCTCGTCTCTACAGTACATCAAAAATTAGCTGAGCTACATGCGCCTGTAGTTCTAGCTACTTGGAAGACTGAGGCAGAAGGGTCGCCGGAGCCCAGCAGGTCGAGGCTGTGGTGGCCGGGGGCATGCCACTGCACTCCAGTCTAGGTGACAGTGAAACTCCAACTCAAAAAAAAAAGAAAGAAAAAAGAAATTGCATGCCAGGCGCAGTGGTTCACACCTTGAACTAAATAATTCCAGCATGTTGAGAGGCTAAGGTGGGAGGATTGCTTGAGACCAGTCGGCAACTGGTCTCAGTGAGACCTTGTTTCTACAAAAAAATCAAAAAAGTTAGGGCATGATGGTATGCACCTGTAGTCCCAGCTACTCGGAGACTGAGGCGGAAGGATCTTTTGGGCCCGGGAGATTGGGATTGCAGTAAGCTGGGATCATGCCACTGCACTCCAGCCTTGGGTGACCCTGACTCAAAAAGAAAAAGAAAATAAAAGAATAAAGACGGACTGTGTGACTCAAAAGAAAAAAAAAGAACAAAAAACATTGTCAAGTTATATAGAAAATTAATTTTTTGTACTTCACTACAATTTAGTTTACTAAACTTTCTTGGTTTTTTTTGAGTTGGAGTCTCACTCTGTCACCCAGACTGGAGTGCAGTGGCCGCTCCCGGCCACCGCAGCCTTGACCTGCTGGGCTCCAGCCATCCTTCCGTCTCAGCCTTCCAAGTAGCTGGAACTACAGGTGCAGGCTACCACACCTGGCTAAGTTTTTGATTTATTGTAGAGATGAGGTCTCGCCAAGTTGCCCAGGTGGGTCTCGAACCCGCAGGCTCAGGCAATCCACTCACCTCAGCCTCCCAAACTGCTGGGATTACAGGCTGAGCCACCGAGCCTGGCTAGTTTACTAAACTTTCATTACATTTTATGTAAATTAGAGTATTCTAGGTTTTGGTTATAAAAATCTGGCTCAAACTGGCTAAAACAAAGAAGACATTGAAGATGTCTTAGCAGCAAGACCACAGCTAA
The DNA here is from genome assembly GCF_000164805.1 of Carlito syrichta. Taxonomy (NCBI): domain Eukaryota; kingdom Metazoa; phylum Chordata; class Mammalia; order Primates; family Tarsiidae; genus Carlito; species Carlito syrichta. Next base: position 256,726 of record NW_007253877.1, on the reverse strand, counting down.
GGTGAGCCGTGGACTTGACTGGCCCAGGGGCTCAAAGGTACTGTCCAGAACCCTTTTTCAGGAGGAACTGTCTGTAGATGATTGGCTATGACCACTCACCATCTGCAGGCTGGCTTTGTCCTGGGCTAGTTCTCCCCGTAATCACAAGTGCCTTTGACACACACGACTTGAAACATCCTTGTTCATGTCAGAAGGAGAGGACGAGATTCCTACAGTGGAATCAAAGTCTCTCTCCTCAGTCTTGTGAGCCCAACTTTGTTGTGTGTCCACTCTTCAAAAGATACCACACACACCAGTGCATGCTGTGTGTGGATTGGTTTCATGTGGTCCTGCTTGGATGGGCTTAGAGGTTTGTTTGGTTTTTTTATTTGATACAGAGTCTTGCCCAAGCTAAAGTGCAGTGGCACGGTCATGGTTCACGGGAACCTCAAACTCCTGCCTCATCCTCCTGAGTAGCTGGGACTATAGGCATTCACACCACACCTGGCTGAGTCGTTTATATTTTTTGTAGAGATGAAATCTTGCTATGTTGTCCAGGCTAATCTTGCCCTCTGGCCTCAAACGATCCTCCCACTTCAACCTCCCAAAGTGCTGGGATTACAGGTGTGAGTCCCCATGCCCAGCCCTGCTTGGAGTTTTATAAAACTGAATTTTATAAGGCATAGTGGGATTTGGAAGATGAGCTAAGTGGAGAAAAGGCAGCTAGTCTGTCTTTTGTCAGACCTCACTGCCCTGGGCTCCTTCCACCAACGTGAGCTGTGATTATAGACGAAGGGTCAGGCATGGTTTATACTGTGCAGGTGTGAACAATGGCGATTTTTATCCATTGCTTTTTTTTTTTGAGTCGGGGTTTTACTCCATCGCCTAGTCTGGAGTGAGTACAGTGACACAATCACGGCTCACCACAGCCTAGACCTCCTGGGCTCAGGCGATCCTTCCACCTGCAACTTCAAGTAGCTGGGACTACAGGCATGCATCATCATGCCTGGCTCATTTTTTGATTTTTGTAGAGACAATCTATCAGCTCTTGAGAGAACAAAACAGTACAAACCGTCACAGCAAAGCACAGCACTTGGCACATAATAAATACCCAGCAATGTTTGCCATTGGACAGGACCGTTTTTAATGACTGTTTGGTAATCAACCTTCATTCTCCCTTTTACATTCCATAACAGTGAGTAAGAATTTAACCATTTAGCATAAGGTTTTTATAATCACATTGTCCAGTTGATTTAATTCATGCCTCAGAGATATTCTCATCCACCAAAGACTTTTCTAATTACATCCTTGTGATCAAAAGTAGTGTTTCAATTAATTTGTCTTGCTAATTTGCCAACTAAATTTGAGTAATTATTGCTTTCATTTTGCTATTTAATTTGATTAAGGAGCCATGATGTTTCCTGTTCTTGAAATTACGCTGTTGGCTTCTCAAGAGCAGAACCATCAACACAAAACTCAGAGCCTCTCATTGTTGGCAAAAATGAGCTTGTTTCTTTCCATTTTCTTTTTTTCTTTTCTGTCTCTTTTTTTTTTTTACTTGAGTCAGGATCTCACTCTGTCACCCAGAGTGGCACAATAGTGGCTCACTGCAGCCTCGACTTACTGGGCTCAGGCAGTCCTTCCACCTCAGCCTCCCAAGTAGCTGGGACTACGGGTGCACACAGCCAAGCCTGGGTAATAGATAGGTAAATATATATTTTATATATAGAGAGAAGGGAAATAATATAGATTACATATAGGAAGATAATCTATAGCTGTATATAGACAGCATCTATCTACCTATCTACCTATACAGAGAGACAGGGTCTTGCTCTGTCACTGAGACTGGAGTGCTGTGGTGTAATCATAGCTCACTGCAGCCTCAAACTCTTGGGCTCAAGCAATCCTCCCACCTTACCCTCCTGAGCTGTGCACCACCACACCCAGGTAGTTTCTGTATTTCTTTCGTAGAGTTGGGGTTCTCACTGTGTCACCCAGGGTGGCCTTGAAGTCCTGGGCTCAAGCAATCCTCCCACCTCAGCCTCCCTAAGTGCTAGGATTACAGATGTGAGCCACTGTGCCTGGCCTAGTAAGCACATCCAAGGTATCCAAAGTTGTGCCACGCATATGAAATTGTGAATAAGACGGAAATGGTCCTTGCCTGCGTGTTAAATATCTGTCATCTGTTGAATGTTTAAGAGAAAGGAGAGTACATGGGAGTAAAGGAAGGAGGAAGGGAGGAAAGAGAGAAGGGAAAAAGCCTGCTGCTGGTGTTTGTATAGGAAAAGGCAGCTGCTATCATGTTGAGGTCTGTATGTGGCCACTGATATCCTGACAAGAATTTTAGCATCGCTCCCTAAGACACTAATGGCTTAGCCATCTCTCAGGGGGGGAAAAAAAAATTTTCAAGGGGCGGGTCATAGTTTTAAAGAACCAAATACCTTGATAGGTGAGAAAGAAATTACTCTAAATTCCTTTTTTTCCCCTCAAATCTTTTTTGGTTTGGTTATTTCAGTGCAGAAGCACTCCACACTTCTATGAATGCCTTTTTAAAGCCTCACCCAGTGACTTGCAGCGATTTATAGCAGTGGAATTTAGCAGTTGCAGAAAACCCCGTGGGAAATAAGATTTCTTCATATATGGACACCAGACTATTAGGAAGAATATATATATTCTAGTCTCTCTTTTAAAGATTTTTCTTCATTTTTTTTTTTTTACTGCTGTTCTTTTATTAGAAAAAGAAGTTCAGTGGTATGCCTTTTTAGATACCATGTAAGGTACTTAAGGAAATTTAGGAAATTGAACTATTTCATTCCTTTTTTTTTTTTAATGTACCCTGAGCTATTTCCTAACATGTTTCACTTGAACATTAATCTTGGTCTGGAAAAGCACTCATTTTAAATTTAACTGTTTTTGAAATTTAACCATTACTGTTGAAGTTTTGGGTCCTCTCTCAGGAATGAACTTTGCTCAACTGACTGTGTCAATGACATGTATAAGAAAAAAAGGGTTGGCGGGGTGTGGTGGCTCATGCCAATGACCCTAGCACTTTGGGAGGCTGGGGAAGAAGAATCGCCTGAGCTCTGGAGTTCAAGACCAGCCTGGGCGAGAGAGTGGAACCGCTGTTTGAGACGGCAAGAGCTCTCTGGCCATGGCTGCCAGGCCGATCTCTGAGCAGAGTCAGGATGCCACCGTGTATGTGGCGGGCCTGGATGAGGACAGTTACCCCAGCTGTGGGAACTGCCTCTCCAGGCAGGACCCCATGCCAAAGGATAGAGTCGAGGGGCCAGCACCAAAGCTATGGCTCTGTGGAATTCCTGAGTGAGGAAGATACTGACTGTGCCGTTAAGATCGTGAACGTGATCACACTCTATGGGAAGCCAGTAAGGGTGAGCGAGGCATCAGCTCACAACAAGAACCTGGATATATGGGTCAACATTTTCAAGGGGAACCTGGACCCAGGGATTGATGAGAAGCTGCTTTATGATACGTTCGGCGCCTTTGGGATCATCTTGCAAACCCCCAGGATTATGCAGCACCCGGACACAGGCAACTCCAACAGTTATGCCTTTGTTCATTTGACTTTGATGCTTCTGATGCAGAAGTTGAGTCCATGAATGGGCAGTGCCTCTGTAACCATCCTGTCACTGTGTCTTATGCCTTCGAGAACTCCAAGGGTGAATGCCATGGCTCAGCGGCTGAGCGGCTTCTGGGAGCCCAGAACCCACTCTCCCAGACTGACCACCCTCATCAGCTCTTTGCAGAATCACCACTGCCACTCACAGCCCCCCATCCTGTGGTATCACTGGGATGTGGGCTTCTTCCACCAGGCATGCTGCCTCCTGGCTCCGTCCTACCCAGTGCTGCCTCCTAAAGCCCTCCCACCTGGGATGCCCCTAGCCATGCCCCCACCACCCATGACTTCTGGGGCTACAGGACACGGCCCCCCACTTGCAGGAACTCCAGAGGCAGAACCTCCTGGTCATGGACATTCACATCCTCACCCGTTCCCACCAGGTGGGATGCCCCATCCAGGGATGTCTCAGAGGCAGCTGGCACACCATGACCCTCGTGGCTTAGGACACCCCCGTGCTGGGCACCCAACCACCACCCTGACCACCACCTGGATTGCCTCATCCTGGACCTCCTCCAATGGGCACGCCTGCCCCCCTCCCTGAGGCCTCAATTTGGATTTCCCGTGGGCCAGTGTGAAGGTCCTGGGCCTTCACATGGTGTGCGTGGACCTCCTCCACTGATGCCCCCTCATGGGTCCATGGGCCCTCCATGACCACCCATGGCTGCCCAGGGGCCCCTCCCTCCACCCAGACCCACTCCCAGGCCTCCAGTTCCACCTCATGGCCCGCTTTGGGGCCCTCTCGGTAAATTCACATTCTCCTTCCTCCTGTTATATCCTCTCAATATCTTTAAGGCTCCTTGGACTGATCAGAGATGCTGTAGCCCAGAACATTTAAGGGAACCATAGTCTATCAATAGGTTTCAAAGAATTTGAGAACCTATGGAGATAGTGTGCAGTTTTTTTTCTATAGGTTTATGCACATGTGCTTTTTTCTGGAGAGCATAGTCATAACTTTTTGTTATGTTATTTTCTGGTTTTTTCTGGTTTTTTGTTTGTTTTGTTTTTTGTTTTTGAGTTGGGGTCTCACTCTGTCGTCCAGGCTGGAGTGCAGTGGTGTGATCATGGCTCACTGTAACCTTGACTTATTGGGCTCTTTCCACCTCAGCCTCCCTAGTAGCTGGGACTTTAAGTACACACGGCCACACCTAACTAATTTTTTAATTTTTATTTTTTTGTAGAGATGAGGTCTTGCTGTGTTTTCTAGACTGGTCTTGAATTTCTGGGCTCAAGTAATCCTCCTGCCCCAGACTTCCAAAGTGCTGGGATTGCAGGCATGAGCCACCACACCTGGCCAGGTTCTTGACCTCTGAAGACTTAGAACTACTGGCAAACAACATTTAGAAGTCTGACAATGGCAAATTGGGGATCTGAACTCTAAACCTAGTCTCCCAGCAATCCTCAAATCTCCCCAGAAAATTGGAAAGCCATTGAACTCCTTTTATTTGATTCCATTATCTATGAGAGTGTTTGTCAGAGGGTTGTTATAGGGAAAAACATCTCCACTTACAATAAGCATCATGCATATAAACACTTCCTTCCTCACACCAGTTCTAATTTGAAATTGCACCTGTGAAAGTGAGTCTTAAGCTTTCCTAGTGGATTGAATATGCTTTCACTTAGAATCTTAACCAATTCCATTAGTGCCACTGTTGCTGACAGTTCTCCATACATCTCCTGTGCCTTAAACACATCTCATGAGCAGAGGCACTTTATTCTAGACTAGCTTGTTGAAGATGTTTGTATTCATAAACTGTCTTGGAAGCAAAGCAGAGAACAGGTTTATTTCTTACCTATCCCCCTTGAGAGTAAAGATTGGGCAGATTTTCTGGTAGCCCATTATAATAGATTCAGGTTCCCTTAGTGGGGGTCCTCAGCTGTGACATGAACCCACTGAGTTTGCCACATCCACCTGGGCTGCTTTGCATCAGCCCCTGTGAGACATGGGAGGCAGGGGGAGTGGACGTGAGCATGAAGCTCACACTGCCTGCTGTGCTGTGAGGAATACATACGTCCTTTGTCTCTGACCCAGAAGTCTCCTGTCTTTTGCTGGCATGTGTGAAATCATGATAGTCTAACTTATTAGTTTGTGTAGAGTAAAAGTCTCAGACCCTTCACAGGTGTTGACATCACTGTTACAGTGCCTGTGATTCCTTTTAAATACTTCAGCATAGACAGTGATACATGTGTATTATTATTACTTTTCTGAGTTAGAGTCTCATTCTTGTTGCCCAGGCTGGAGTGCAGTGGCACGCTCCCGGCCACCCCAGCATCAACCTGCTGGGCTCTGGCACTCCTTCCACCACAGCCTTCCAAGTAGCCGGAACTACAGGCGCACACTACCATGCCCAGCTAATTTCTTTTATTTATTTATTGTAGAGACGAGGTCTCACCAAGTTGCCCGGGCTGGTCTCGAACCTGTGGACTCAGGCGGTGCACTCGCCTCAGCCTCCCAAAGTGCTGGGATTACAGGATTACAGGCTGAGCCACCGTGCCTGGCCAGAAATGAATTTTTATTGGTGGAATTCGTGTCTAATTAGCATGATGTTCTTTTTTTTTTTTTTTTTTTTTTTTTAATTGGGAGTCTCTCTCTGTAGCTTAGACTGGAGTACAGTGGAACAATCTCAGCTCACCACCTCCTCGAACTCCTGGGCTCAAGTGGTCCTCCCTCCTTGGCCTCCTGAGTAGCTGGGACTACAGGTGTGCACCACCATGCCTGGCTAATTATTTTTTAAATTTATTTTGTAGAGACAAGGTCTCACTATGTTGCCCAGGCTGGTTTCAAACTCCTGGGCTCAAGCAATCCTCCTGCCATGGCCTCACACATCCTGGGATATAGGTGTGAGCTACCACGCCTGGCCAGTGAATATTAAAAACAGATTTTCAGGCCGGATTCGGTGGCTCAGCCTGTCATCCCAGCACTTTGGGAGGCCAAGGTGAGTGGATTGCCTGAGCCCACAGGTTCGAGACCCACCTGGGCAACTTGGTGAGACCTCGTCTCTACAATAAATCACGAAAAATTAGCTGGGCGTGGTAACGTGTGCCTGTAGTTCTGGCTCCTTGGAAGGCTGAGGTGGGAGGATTGCCGGAGCCCAGTGAGTCAAGGCTACGGTGGCTGAGAGCGTGCCACCGCACTCCAGTCTGGGCAACAGAGTAAGACTCCAACTTAAAAAACAAAAACAGAGCCAGGCTCGGTGGCTCAGCCTGTAATCCCATGCCCTTGGGAGGCTGAGGTGAGTGGATTGCCTGAGCCCACAGGTTCGAGACCCGCCTGGGCAGCGAGACCTCATCTCTACAATAAATCTAAAAGTCAGCCAGGCGTGGTAGCGCGCGCCTGTAGTTCCAGCTACTTGGAAGGCTGAGGCGGAAGGATCGCCGGAGCTCAGCGGGTTGAGGCTGTGGTGGCCAGGAGCGGCCACTGCACTATAGTCTGGGTGACAGAGTGAGACTCCAACTCAAAAAAAAAAACAAAAACAGATTTTCATTGGTGACATTACAGACACTCAAAATTGTGGATTGCATAACATAGCTAGAGACACTCCTTATGGTCACATGAAAGGATTTAAACGTCCATCCAGCCATTAAGCCATCACTCTAAGCCTAAGAAGTATTCAGAATAGGTAATAACCAACATGTCATAGGCTCTGACCATCTGAACTAAAACAAGGGCTGGCCATAGTGCTGAAGCTGACTCCTGTGGAGACCTCCCCCTGGTCCCTACCCTCCCCAGGTATTGACTCTTGGTTTCTAGGACTTGAGGCTCAGGTTTTCTGTGGTTCTCAGGGGAAGAAAGGAGCAGTGGGATATTGGGGCGCGTAGGGGCGTGGCTGTCACCTAGCAGCAAGGAGCCAGGATAACATTACTAGTGTGTCAGGTAGTGTCCTTACTGCTCTCAGGGATGGCATTCAAGGTCTGACCACCCTTCTGGGTTCTATTTCTAGTCTTTGGTTTGGAAAATTTCTGGTTGTTTGTTGCCAAAGAGAACAGCATTTGTCGAAAACCTTTGTTGCGTTTACCTCTAGTTTTTGGTTTTTTTTCTTCTTCATGCAAGTTGGTAGTTTAGATACCTAAAAAGATAGAGAGGTAGGATTTAACCAGCTCCCAGAACAGGTTAATAAGCTCTCTTGTGCCTGCTTTTTTTGTTTTCTTTTGTTTTGTTTTTGAGTCAGGATGTGTCACACAGGCTGTAGTGCAGCTGGATCACAGCTCACCTCAACCGTGACTTCCCCTCCTGGGCTCAGGCCATCCTTCTGCCTCAGCTTCCTGAGTAGCTAGAGCTACAGGTGCATGCCACCATGCCCAGCCAGTATTTTTTGGTTTGTTTGTTTGTTTTGTAGAGACAAGGTGTCGCTATGTTGCCCAGGCTGATCTTGAACTCTTGGGCTTACACAGTCCTCCCGCCTTGGCCTCCTGAAGTGCTGGGGTTACAGAGTACACCTGGCCAGCCTGCTTTTTGATGGCTGTTTGTGAATAAGTGTGTGTGTAGTGGGGTTTAGTCTGAGACTTGCTTCTTATTATAATTTGCAAACGAGGTTGCAGAAAAGTCGCTCCTCCTCGCCATCCCTCACGCTTTGTCAGCAGGCACGGTCATCTACCAGAAAGAATTTCAAGGTTGCACTTGCCCGGGTTGAGTTAGGGCCCTTCCCAAGAGCTTCCTCACTGGCAAGGGTCATTGAGGAAGACCTCAGACAGAGGGCAGCCAAGCCACATGAGAGCAGCGCTTGCTGCACCACCGTTCTATCCCACTGGATACTAGAGAGTATGTTCAGCGGCTACTTGGTGGCCACAGAAGTGTGACCAGTGCAGACAGGAAAGGTAGATGAATGACATCAGGATGGAAGACAGCGCCTCTTCACCTGGGCGTGTTGGGAGATTGGTCCCAGCCACAGGTCACATGGAGGTGCAGCAATTAGAGACAGACTGGGTCTCTTCACACTCTCTTTTGGGCCTGCGATTCAGGATGGCTGGGCTTTGGGTTGTCCAGCCTTTATAAATAGCCACAGACAGAAACTAGAGATTCATCTTTATCACCAGACAGTGAATGCAGCCTGCTGGTTATCTTACCTCCCCTCTTGGAGAGAGGATTGTGTGTCAGTTCCCAGCATGAACACAAAGACCACCACTGTACATCGGTGCATCAAGCCAGCGTGCTTGCCTTCTCATCTTAACAGCACGTTTTCTCTAGGGAAATTTCTAGGGTGGATTCGTGCGAAGGGCAAGGATGAACAGCGACTGTGCTAGCAGGTTATCAGCTGGCTGGGCAAGACAAAGGGTAACTGTCTTACGTGAATATGGCGAGAGTGTGTACATTAAGGAAACCATGCACTAGGCCAAAGGACAGAGGTCCATTTGATCGGTGTGGTCGTCAGAACTCAGAAGCTTCTCCACTCGGTCTGCTTTTTGTTTTTTTTTTTTTGATTCAGGACACCACTCTGTCACCCAGGCTGGAGCACAGTGGGATGATTTTGGCTCATTGCAGTCTGACCTCCGGGCTCAGGCAATCCTCCCACCTGGCATGCACCTCCATGTCCAGCTAATTTTTTTTATTTTTTGTAGAGACAAGGTTTCACTATGTTGCCCAGGCTGGTCTTAAACTCCTGGGCTCTGATGATCCTCCCACCTTGGCCTCCCAAAGTGTTGGGATTATAGGTGTGAGCCACTTTGCCCAGCCCCATCCTGCTTTTTTTTTTTTTTTCAGTCGGAGTTTCACTATATCACCCAGGCTGGAGTGCAGTGGCATGCTCATGGCCACCCCAGCGTCGACCTGCTGGGCTCTGGCGATCCTTCCACTTCAGCCTTCCAAGTAGCCGGAACTACAGGCATGGACTACCACGCCCGGCTAATTTTTTATTTATTGTAGAGATGAGGTCTCGCCAAGTTGCCCGGATGGGTCTCGAACCCACAGTCTCAGGCAATCCACTTGCCTCGACTTCCCAAAGTGCTGGGATGACAGGCTGTCACGGAGCCCAGCCTGTTTTGTTTTTTGTTTTTTTTTTTTGAGTGAGAGTTTCACTCTGTCATTCAGGCTGGAGTGCAGTGGCGTGTTCACGGCCATTGCAACCTCAACCTGCTGGGTTCAGGTGATGCTTCCATTTCAGCCTTCCAAGTACCTGGAACTACAGGCGTGCACCACCACTCCAGGGTAATTTTTTTATTTATTGCAGAGAGAAAATCTTGCCATGTTGCCCAGGCTGGTCTCGAACCCGTGGGCTCAGGCAATCGTCTCACCTCTGCCTCCCAAAGAGCTGGGATAACAGATGTGAACCACTGTGCCCAGCTCCATCCTGCTTTTTTGGCACTTAACTGAAATGTAATTATGTGTTTCTGGAGGAACCAGAGTATGTTCTTTGCTTACCATCCTTTGCTTCTAGGGAATTCCAAGCAAGCCAGCCATCTTTGCCATCCATTTCCTGTTATGTGATTCTTAATGGGATTCAGGACAGGATGGTTCAGGGTAGAGTTTAGGAGGAAGGCTCCTGGGTGGACCTGATGGAAGGAAAATCATCTCGGTTTGGTGTGATATGGAAGGGAAGCCCACCAGAGTCTAGGGATGGAGTAGATGAAGAAGACTTGTTCACCTGGACATCCTGTTCCTAGATCTTCTGTGACATTTCTCCGATTGGCTCATCTCCACCATCTTCCTGTCCGTGTAACCCTGTTCCTTTTGTTTTGTATGGGTCTCCTTCCACGAATTGTTTACTTAGGTGGACGTGAAGAACAGTTGCATGCCACACATTGTTTCATCTTCTTTTTTTTTTAATTTAAATTTAAATTTTTTAGAGAGGAGGTCTCACTTTGTTGCCTAGGCTGGTCCCGAACTCCTGGGCTCAAGCAATCCTCCCGCCTTTGCCTCCCATGGTGCTGGGGTTACAGGGAGGAACCACTGCCTCCAACCAGAGTAACGATGTTTTGATCAGTGGTGGATCGCATATGTGATGGAGGTCCCATAAGATTATAATGGAGTAAGCTGTACATCTAGGGATGTGTGAGTACTCGGAGATGTTCGCATGGTGATGAAATCATCTAGCAATACGTTTCTCAGAGGATATTCCCACCATTAAGCTACGTATGACTGAATGTATGTTCAAATGTCCTGGTTTGTTGGTGGAATAAGTTGTTATGGATCCCCCCCCCCAATTGTACACTTCTGTGTTCTGAGTATGTGAAATGAACAAGGGCAGGCAGGTAACTGTATGTGATGTATATATTAATTACCCAAACAGTCAGGATTCGGTTTTTGGATAAGAATAGCCTAGCATCAACAGTTTGCTTTAGACTGGGAACCAGGAAGTTACACATTATAAGCAATCAAAGAGAATGTGCTCAAGAGACCGGAGACCTGGGCCTTGTGTCCTGGGCAGCATGTCCTCAGCCAGAACACGCAGGAGCTGTCCTCCATCAGGGATCGGCAACCTGTGAGCCCAGTCTGGTCTGCATGCTTTTGTAAGTAAGATTTTCTGGGAATGACTGCTTTTGAACTACAAGATTTACTGTCGGGCCTTTTTCAGACTAAGGTTGCAACGAATACTAATGAATAAACATTTTACACAAGAATAAGCTTGTCAACCCTGAACCCCCAATGCCTCTTCTCTGGGGTTCACCTGGCTCTAAAATCTGTGAAGCTGTGATGTTCTGGGTGGTGGAAAGAAGTGACTAAAGTCAAAAGGACGCGGAAATCGAGGCGTGATGCACCGCTTCTGGACGAGGCTTGAACGTAAACAGGCTCCGTCCTGCTCAGGCTTAATCCCTCTGCCCTAATCCCTGGCTCCCATCCCTCCTGCCTTCCTGTCTTGTGCAGAGGAGCACTCACAGCAGGACCTGCCTGGGGACACCTTTGATGACACACGAAAATCCCACGGTCTCTCTCTTTGGTAGCACAGCTTTGCTTATGTGAAACTCTCCCAATGTACAGCTGGAAAAACTCTTCCTTCCGTGGGAAATCTTGTTTCCCATGTGGAATCTATAGCCTCTTCATCCTGCCAGACCAGGGACATTCTGTCTGGGAAAATGGGCCCTCGGGGCCCCCACACGCTGTACTACACCCTGGACAGCTTCTCCTGGAGGAGATGGATGAACTTTCTGTTCCCACCCACCTGGGCACCGGTCCTGCGTGTTATCTGCCTCATAGATGGTTCCACAGGAAGGGGGTGTGGCGAGTGCTAGAAGGGCATCCCCATTTCAGTGAGTTAATTTGCAGGCTGTGTGCTGGGTCTTGTGGGTGGCAGAATGGGAAGAGGGTGGAAAACCCTCGAGCACCTCCCCGTGTGCTGTGCCTCCCAGAGCAACACTTGCAGGTGGAACGTAAATGGGACTTTCCATGAGAAAAACTGCAGAATAAAAATGGCCATTTCGGGCATGGTGGCTCACACCAGTAATCTCAGCACTTTGGGAGACTGGAGCGGAAGGAACGCTTGAGCTCAGGAGTTCGAGACCAGCCTGGGCCACCTAGTGAGATCTCGTCTTGACAAAAAAATCAAGAAATTAACTGGGCATGGTAACACATGCCTGTATTCTCAGTGACTCAGGAGGCTGAGGCAGAAGGATCACTTGAACCCAGGAGGTTGAGGCTGCAGTGAGCCATGGTCGTGCCACTGCACTCCAGTCTGGGCCACAGAGTGAGACCCTGACTCAAAAGAAAAAAAAAGTCCATTAGGTGGGCTCTCATGTTGCATGCTAACCAGCATATTTGTTAATATTTTACTCCTTACACTTATGAGCATAAAAGCCTCTCACTGATTTTATGAATATGTATACATGAATGTACACACACATATGTATTTGTGTTCAAATTTGTTTAATTTTGGCCAGGCTCAGTGGCTCAGCCTGTCATTCCAGCACTTTGGGAGGCCAAGGCGAGTGGATTGCCTGAGCCTGTGGGTTCGAGACTAGTCCCGGCAACTTGGTGAGACCTCGTCTCCACAATAAATAAAAAAAATTAGCCAGGCGTGATAGCGTGCGCCTGTAGTTCTGGCTACTTGGAAGACTGAGGTGGAAGGATCGCCAGAGCCTAGCAGGTCGACGCTGGGGTGGCCGTGGGCATGCCACTGCACTCCAGCCTGGGCGAAGGAATGAGATGCTGACTCAAAAAGTAAAAAATTAAATAAATTTTGAAATAATTTCAGATCTGGAGAAAAGTTGCAAAGATAAGGACTTCTTGTGTGTCCTCCAGCCAGATTCCCTGAATGTTAAAATTCGTCACGTCTTGCTTCTCCCACTTCCGTCACCCTTCTGCTCCCTCCCAGACATGATGTCCCTCCCACTCAGGTCCTGTAAGCAAAAACATTCTCTTACCTGGCAGTACAGTTACCAAAACTAGGGAAATGCCACTAATACAGTACTGTTGTCTAGTCTACAGACATTTTACTGTTATATTTAAATACAGAATTATTAGTAAAGGAAGCGGAATTTATTTTCCTTGTGCTGGGCTGCAGACTTTCTTTGTGCTTTTGGGTTTCCCACTTGAAGAATTAATAATAAGTGCAAAGCAGTATTTAAAATCTCCTGAGTCTCAGCTGGACACTGTGGCTCATGCCTGTAATTACAACACTTTGGGAGGTCAAGATGGGAAGCTTTCTTGAGCTCAGGAGTTCAAGACCAGCCTAGGCAACAAAGCAAGATCTCTTTTCTACAAAAAAAAAACTTGTTGGGTGTGGTGGTGCATGCCTGTAGTTCCAGCTACTCAGAAGGCTGAGGCAGAAGGACCGCCTGAACCCTGAAGGTCAAGGCTGCAGTAAACCATGATTGCATCATTGCATGGGAGCCTGGGTGCCAGAGTGAGACTCCAACTCAAAAAAGATATGTATTAAAAGAATAAGATCTCCTGAGGCTCAGTTTTTTAAAAAATCATGTTTTCTTATTTCATTTGAATTTAGATTCAGGGAGTATAAGTTCATGTTTGTTCCATGGACTTATTGAGTAGTGGTGGGGAGAGTTTCAGGTGGCTCATTCCCCCAGATATTAAACTCTGTACCCAATAAGTCATTTCTGAACCCTAACCCCCCTCCGCCTCCCTCCTTATTGGTGTGCCCATTGTCTATTATTTCCATCTTTGTGGCCACTTAACACCCACCTGCAGTGTTCAGTTTTCTGTTTCTAAAAGCTTGCCCTTAAGCCTATGCTCTGATGTTAGAAGCCACTAAGATTTCAGGAAAATCTTAATAGCCATGTAATAGTAACAGTAATGAGGAGAGGTAGTGTCTCTCTTCCCCTGGAGTATAACTGGGCTCAGTGGTGCTGACTCTTACATCAAGCTCAACTGCTGGCTGGGTGTCCTGCCCATTCAGGAGCTCGAGTTCATCTGTACAAAAGTGAGATCTCAGGCGGGTCCTTTCTGGTCAATTCTAGTACCATTTTTTGGCAGAACAATGACTAATAAATGGGCAGAACTCTTTGTTCCTTTTTTCTTCGGTCTCTCACCTCAAGGATGGAGTGACACATTTCTTTGGGGGCAAGAGAGACACAACTCAACAAACTAAGACCATGATTCCTGAGCAAAATGTGGGGGGTATCCCAGAAGGGAAACAGACTGTTGAGTGTCCCAGAGTTCATGTGGATTCACCAGGTCTGCCTTCCCCTAAAGATCTGAGGCCCATCCAGCATGTACTCACATATGAGCAGATCACTTGGACAGCCGTCATTGTCCCTGGCCTCCTCCTTATAGGACCCCCCTCCTTACTGCCCCCTCGCTCCAGACGCAGCGTGGATATACCTGCATTGGTAAAATTTACAAGGCTGATGCATATTTTCCCATCACAATCCCCCCAACATATCTCCCTAGACACGCTGCAGTTATGAGCTCTCTGCAGACACGCATCTCTTCCAGAGCATAAATCTCACTCTCGTTGATGTACGTGGCTTGGGCAAGCTTATTAATGCCAAAGGTTGAGTGTGTCCAGCCTCACCGTCTGCATTTTATATTCTGATCTCAACACCCTGGCTAGCACTGTGGAGAATGTAGGACAAAGAAACTGAGGGCAGTCTTTTTTTAAAAAAATTCTTGCCTCCTCTCATTGAAGTGGCTGCAACATGCCGGAATATCATACACTGAGGCACACTGTATCTTTTGGGGAAAGGGATCATTCAGCTTCGGTGAGAGCACAAATCCTGCCTCTCAATCCCCTAAATCTGGGAATAAAGGGTAGGACAGGTAGCAAGAGCATCAATGTCAGAGACACATTCGAGTTTAGAGCTGCCGTCTTGAGGAGAAATGCCAGGTCCTCCCATTGTAGTGCTGCTGGGGTGATTTAGAAGGCATCCAGATGGCCTGGGCAGCATAGCAAGACCCCATCTCAACAAAAAAAAATGAAACAATAGTTAGTCAGGCATGGTGGTGCGGGCCTGTAGTCCTAGCTGCTTGAGAGACTGAAACAGGAGGATTGCTTGAGGCTGCAGTGAGCTGTGATTGGGCCACTGCACTCCAACCTGAAAAAGAAAAAAAAAAAGGTGGCCAAGGTCTCCTGGGATGTCTTTAAATAGACTCAGGGTATGGGATTTGGGGAATTCGACCATTACACATACCTCCTCATTACCTATTTTTGGGGGAACTTCCGTGGTTGAAGAGTAGAGAGCCCCCATTCCAATAATGTGCTTGTAGACCGCACTCCCTAGGGAATGCAGAACACACAGTAGAAACAGAATCTTGGGGTGTGCACAGGGCAGCCCTGACTGTCCATGTGAGTTGTTGCTTCCAGTGCTAAGAAAAGCCCCACCTCACACACCTTCTTCTCTCAGCCTTTGACTTCGACGTTTTCTGCTCTCCAACCTGCATTTGAGTGTTCTCTTCACAGACATTGCCCCATTAAAAGTTTGAGTTAAAATTTGCGGATGTTTTAGGTCAGAGGTTCAATATCTGTTTCTTTTTTTTTTTCATTGCTTGTTTGTTTTTCATGAATGACACATTTGCTTGGTAGCTTCACGAAGGAGCAAGTGGAATTGGTCCCATGACAGGTTATTTTTGTTCTTCTTCTTATTTTTATTATTACTATTATTATTATTATTATTTGAGTCAGAATCTCATTCTGTTACCCAGGCAGGCTAGCACTGTAACAGCTCACTGCAGCTTCAACTTCATGATTCAGGTGATCCTTCCACTTCAGCCTCTCAAGTAGCTGGGACTATAGGCAGGCGCCACTACTAAATTTTCCTGCTAATTTTTAAATGTTTTTGTAGAGATGAGGTCTTGCTATGTTGCCCCAGCTGGTCTCAGACTCCTGGGCTCAAGCAGTCCCCTTGCCTTGGCCTCCAAGAGAGCTGGGATTATGGATGTGAGCCTCTTCTTGTTCTTAATTTTAACTCACGTGCAAACAAGATGGCCTGAATATGAAGAGGCATGAAGGAATTTATGCAAGAGAAGAAAAGCTATCAAACATTTGTCCATGGTATTTATTTATTCACTTTTTGAGTTGGAGTCTCACTCTGTCACCCACGCACACTCACAACACCACAGCATTGACCTGCTGGACTGAGGCGATCCTCCCACCTCAGCCTTCCAAGTAACTGGAACTACAGGCACGTGCCACCACACCTGGCTGATTTTTTGATGCATTATAGAGATGAGGTCTCACCAAGTTGTCCAGGCTGGTCTTGAACCCATGGGCTCAGGCAGTCCTCTCACCTCAACTTCCCAAAGTGCTGGGATTATAGGCATGAGCCACTGTGCCCAGCCTTGTCCATGCTATTTAAAAACACAGAAGTTCTTTCTTTCATTTATTTATTAGTTCACTCTATGACTCTAGCCAGTGAAAAAGCATTTTTTTCTTCTATTGATCCTTCCACCTTCCTGCTTTCATTATTTATACAAGGATAAAATCTAACCCAAATGTTATATTTGACTTTTTTTTTTTTTTGAGTTGGAGTCTCACTCTGTCGCCCAGACTGGAGTGCAGTGGCCACTCCTGGCCACCGCAACCTCGACCTACTG
>NW_007253877.1:223430-240087 GCF_000164805.1 Carlito syrichta | reverse complement strand
TCAAACCCGCGGGCTCAGGCAATCCACTCACCTCAGCCTCCCAAAGGTGCGGGATTACAGGCTGAGCCACCGAGCCCAGCTTATATTTGACTATTAACACATCAAACATTTCAAAATATCACGGAACAAAGATATTCTGCCTTGACAAATGATGTCAGTCGGATCATCATATCCCGACTCAGGCACTGAGGCTGGAAGTCATGCTGAGTACCCAGCAGGGACCTCGTGGGAAAGAGAGGTAGGCGGGATCCCAGGGGGCTCACGTGCACATGACAACACATTCACATGACAGCTGAGCGGATGTCTGGTGACAGAGGCAGGCAGAGGGCAGAGCAGACCCTGAACGTGGCGGAGGGCGCCACGGCCGGGTCTCCAGGTCAAAGTTAGGACAGTACCGTGGCTCCAGCCACACTGCCCAGGGTTCGCGGGCAGACTGCCACCCTGGAGGGAAACTGGAGTGCACCCAGGAGCCGAAGCCAATCATCGCTGGGCTCAGACAGGGTCAGGATCACACCTAAAGCACTCAGTCTGGGGACTTCTCTCAAACCAGGTTCTCATGCAGGGAGCGTCAGTTGTCTGAATTCCTCAAGCAAGCTTTTTTATTTGTTTGTTTGTTTATTTGAGTTGGGCTCTCAGTCTGTCACCCAGACTGGAGTATAGTGGCACAACCATGGCTCACGACAGCCGCAACCTCCTGGACTCAGGTGATCCTCCCGCCTCAGCCTCCTGAGTAGTTTGGGGCTACAGGTGTGCACCACCATGCCTAGCTAATTTTTTTTTTTTTTTTTAGTAGAGACAAAGTCTCACTGTGTTGCTCAGGGTGGCCTCAAATAATCCTCCTGTGGCAGCCTCCCAAAGTGCTAGGATTACTGGCCAACCACTGTTGCCAACCAAGCTAGCTTATGTTAGACCTCACTTCCCCACATCCTTAGATGAGACAGGACTGCCCAACCTGCCGAGCTTGGTTTCATTGGTTCAGGAATTGGGGTGTCAACTCTGTGTGAAATACATGCCTTTACTGAATAAAAAAAATGAGGTACATATACACAGTAAGATATTACACAGCCATAAAGAAAAACAAAATCATGAGCTTCGCAGCAACCTGGATGAACTTATAATACTGAGTGATCTCTCACAGAAACAGAGAGCTGAGTATCACATGTTCTCACTCCTAAGTGGACCTTGAACAACTACTGCAATACCATAAGAAAAGGATTGACAGTAGCGGGAAACTGCGGTGGGGTGGGGGCAGCAGGGAGGTGGGAGTGACAGTAGTCAAAATCTACCTGGGGAAGGGGGGCACACCTCATCAACAAAGGTACCTGCACAGTGGATATTTATATACCTATCCCTGAATTGAACCCCACAATTTTAAAATTAAAAAGTTTAAATGTTAAAAAAAAATACAAGCCTTTAATAACTAGAACATTCTAAGGTGGCATGTGCATGTGGAGTCTTCTAAGAAGGCTGGCAAAATCTAAGAGGTAAGATAAGTAAATGTTTTATTTTTCTTCTTGGTATACAAGTGCTAGCAAGTACAAGTACTATCTAACAAATGAGAAAAATGCATTTGGTTTAAATCTTCCTCATACATTATCTGAGCACAGGATAAAGTTCTGGAATCAGATTGACCCAAGTTCAAGTTCAAGCTTTGTTATTTAGTGGAGATGCTAGGCTAGTTATTTATCTTTTATGGATCTCAATTTCTGCATCTTAACATGGGAATAATGTTGGGAAAGTATAAACAGATCAAGAATCGTTGACAAAAATGATGAAAGGAGATGTCCCTTGCTCACAGCCCATAATGACAGCTATCATATGATTATTAAATTTGGATTTTGGCCAGGCACAGTGGCTCGTGCCTGTATTCAATCCCAACACTTTGGGAGGCGGAGACAAGAGAATATCCTGAGCCCAGGAGTTTGAGACCAGCCTGGGCAACTTGTCAAGATCTCATCTCCATAGTAGATCAAAAAATTAGCCGGGCATGATGGTGCACACCTGTAGTCCCAGCTCCTCGGGAGACTGAGGCAGAAGGATCGCCAGAGCCTAACATGTTGAGGTCACAGTAGCTTTGATTGTGCCACTGCACTCCAGCCTGGACAACAGGGATTCTGTCTTTACATACATACATACATACATACATACAGATTTATTTTCTCAGCACAAATACAGTATTTGACGTCCATTCATGCCACAAATGGGCACCCATTGTTTGCTGTGATATTCTGTGAACATCAGAATACAACAGGGTATCAGGCAGACACAGTCATCCTTGGGTGACTCCAAAATGTTAATTGAACAAATTAGTGAAAAGGCAGGGTTAAACTGCAATGTCCTTAAAAGAGGAAAAGGTCACTGGGATTCCCTTGTTATTTGTAGTAAGGCTGGGTTCTTTGTCCCTCTTCTCCAGTCTTCATTGCTTCCCAAAACTGCACTAACAAGTAATTTGAGCCACCCCAAAAGATCAGCCCTACCCCTCCCACCGCACCCTCACCCTGGGGCTCCCTAGAATGCAGCCATGGAGCCTTTTTCTGTCCACTTGGCAGGTGGCTGAGGTGTGCTGCTTTCTGTCTCATTAACCTCTATTTTATCACTCACAAACGGTATTCCCCATTGTTGAAAGCAGCAATTTGCCGACCAAGCAAACTCGGAGTCCTGGAGCATTCCAGAGAGCAAAAGGGAAAGTTTAAACAGATTTGCTTCTCTAATTTCCTGAAAGGATCACAGACCAAACTTGCCCTCTAGTAAAATGCTTTATGTTTGCATTATAATAACAAGCATTGATTTCGGTGATAGGGGAAGAGAGCTGCCAAGGAAGTAGGGCCCACATTTCCTGGCTTTATTTAGTTCCATTACTACTTCTAGAAAGTACTCAGGCACTCTTTCATTCTCTGACTAAAATATGGTGCTAATTTCTTACTATTGAGCACATGTTCAAAGAGAAAAACCTACTCTTCCCTTTCCTCTGGAGATGTTCAAGTTTCAGGACAAGTTCATAACTGGTAAATCCTTAATCACAGAACACCCCATATTTCACTTTCACATTTATAGTTTTATTTTAAAAACCTATATCTGGTTGATTTCATTGAACCGAATTTCTATCAAACATATGTTTAATACACAAGGGATGTTTCAAAATATGCATTCAATATACATGATATTGGCAAGTAGGACTCATGAGACCAAGGACCCTGTCTGTGATATTCCCTGCTATGTCTTCAGCTCCTGTAGCATCGCAAAACATGACCAGGCATGGTTACTCACACCTGTAATCCCAGCACTTTGGAAGGCCAAGGCGAAAGGATTTCTTCAGCCCAGGAATTCAAGACCAGCCTAGGCAACAGGGCGAGACCTCTTCTACAAAAAATAAAAAAAAAAACTAGTCAGCCATGGTGATGGACTTCTGTAGTCCCAGCTACTCGGAGGCTGAGGCTGAGGCAGAAGAATTGCCTGAGCCAGGAAGTCCAGGTGGCAGTAAGCCGTGATCTTGCCACTGCCCTCCAGCCTGAGCAACAGAGTGAGACTCTGACTCAAAAAAAAAATTATAAAACAGATAGTAGGTGCAGTTAACAAAAGATGCCAAACTCTGTCAGTTATGTAAGAGGACTTATTCTGAGCCAAATGTGAGTGACCCAGGCCTGTGGCACTGTACGAAGTGGTCCTGAGACCATGTGCCCCAGGTGGTTGAATTGTGCTTGGTTATATACATTTTAGGAAGATGGAGGCTCCAAAAACCATAAATCAATACATGTGAGATTTACATTGGTTTGACCAGGGAAAGCGAGACATCCTGAGGGGCTCAGGGAGGCTTGCATGTCAGAGGCGAACTCAAAGATTTCCTGACTGGTGACCAGCAGGAGTTAGGCGAGGCTTTGTCTTAAGGAATTTTGAGGTCAGTAAAGAAAATGTGCTAAGATAAGGGGCACTTTGGGGAAGTTTCTTTCTTTGACTTTTTCTCTCTTTTTAAAATAATGACACATGTCCACTTTGTTTACTTTGTATTAGTTTAAGTCCTTGAGGGGTGCTGTGTCACATGGGTTCTGTATCCAATGGCCATAGCAGGAAGGTTGCTTCAGAATTTGGCCTACACGGCGCCACTGTTCCTATGGACCCAAGTTCCCTTTCCCCAGATTACTCCGATTTTGTTCCACTTCCCACCTGGAGTCACTATGTTGTTCTTTGCTTTGTATACATAAACATGTCTCTTTCCCAAATAGAATTCAGTTTCATCTCAGGCATCAACGCCTTCCATTTCAAGAGCCGTGTGCTCCCCTTGGTTCCAAAGACCCTGCTTATAGCCAGCAAAATGGCCTTGGGCCACAGCCTTCCAGACATATTTGCCTTTTAGAAGTTCTGTTCCCAGCCAGCCTCCTCAGGCTCCAAGATTGTGGGAAGAGGTGAGGAAGTGTCTTGATATGTAGATGAACCCTCAAAGGTGGCAGCCCCAAGAAGGAAGGGATAGCAAACCTTTAGCTCCAGGGAGGGGATTCTGTGCAGATGCAGATTTCCCCAAGAGATGGCTTTGCAGGGTCATAAAATATTTTTTATTTCCTTCTTTATCCATTAGGTGATGTTAAGCCAGAGTCAGGTTGAAAAGAAAGTCTGGCTGTATAGAGTTAATAAAAATCCCTTAACAAAAGATGCCAAACTCTGTCAGATGTTTAAGAAGGCTTATTCTGAGCCAAATGTGAGTGATCTAGGCCTGTGGCACTAGGCCTGTGAATCCCTAGATTGCTTAGTTAAGAATTTGGCAAGAAGAAGAGAAGACAAAAGGTCAGAGTTTAGTTTTCAGTGTATTCGTGAATGTCAAATATGTCCTATTCCTGTCCAACAGTACAAATGAGAATACCGAACAGGAAAATCCCAGGCTTTAAGTTCTCAGATGCTAGAGTGGTCATACCCCACCCCATCTCTCACTGCATGCCCCAAACGGCACCCCACTCCTGCTTGCTCAATACCTGAGCAAGACCCAAACCTGTCTGCATTTTTCCCTTACATTTCCCATCCGCTCAGTCCAAACATCCTGTTCCCTGACCTCCTACCTTCATGCTTGGCTTGATCCTTCACTGACCTGACCACACGACATAGATCCCTTGAGATTTGCTGCCTCAGCATCCTAGATTTTTTTTCTTCAAAGCTCATATCACAATTGTCATTTGATAGTTATCTGGGTATTGTTTAGTGCTTATTTCCTTGGCTTGAAAATAAGGTCCCTGATAGAAGAAATTTTATCTTACTCTCAACTCAGTGCCCAAATGACCAGTGATTTCTAGTTAGTGCAGGCACTCAATAAATATTTGTTGAATCAATGAATAAATTGAAGGAGGGAGGGAGTAAAGGGGGGAGGGAGGGAGGAGGAGGAGAGAATCAAGAATCAGAGTTTGATGACTTAGTGCTTCTTCAGATTTGCTTCAATTTTATTGACACATCCTGCTCTTACTAGACTGATCTTGACTGTTCTTAGAAAATGTGCATGTGTCCACATTTGTGTACTTTTGTATATGTTTTTGAGGCTAGTTTTGATGTGCTGGCTATATGTCAATATGCTACAGGCTGAGGGGCCCCAAAGTTGGGGTCTAGGTGGGTTCTCAGCTTCACACAGGAAAGAATTCAAGAGGCAGCCAACCAGGTAAAGTAAAAGCAAGTTTATTCAATGAAAAGAGGAACAGAAAGATTACTCTGTGGTCAGAGCAGCCCACCTCCATCTCTGGGATTTTCGTTGGAAAAGAAAGACAAGTGTGTTGAAATGGCAGAAGGCAGGCCACTCCAGAAACAGAGCAGCCTGGACTGGTCTCTGGGAGGAACCACAGCCTGACATTTTGCTTTTATAGTTTTCTCTTGATTGTATGCTAAGCAAGGGGTGGATTGTTTATAGGTTTTCCAGGGAAAGGGGTGGGGAGTTCCCAGAAGCAAGAGCTCCTCTCCCCCTGCTTTTTTTTTTTTTTGAGTTGGAGTCTTACTCCATCACCCAGGTTGGAATGCAGTGGCACACTCATGGCCACCCCAGCGTCGACCTGCCGGGCTCAGGCGGTCCTTCCACCTCAGCCTTCCAAGTAGCTGGAACTACTGGCACATGCCACCACACCCAGCTAATTTTTTGGTTTATTGTAGAGATGAGGTCTCACCAAGTTGCCCGAGCTGGTCTCGAACCCTCAGGCTCAGGCCATCCACTCGCCTCGGCCTCCCAAAGTGCTAGGATGACAGACTGAGCACCCAGCCCGGCCTCCTCCCCTTTTGAAATCATATAAGGTAACTTTCTGGAGTTGTCATGGTCATTGTAAACTGTCCTGGAGCTGGTGGGAGTACCTTTTAGCATGCTAATGTATTATAATTAGTGTATAATGAGCAAAAGGGGCAAGCTGTCTTGGTCTTAGTTGTTCTCAGCTGGCTCTGATAAGTCTTCTCACTACATTGTGACCTGTCTGCCTTGTGACCTTTGTTTTGGGAAACTAATTCTACCTGATCCCTTTCTCAGATAGAATGCAAAACTCCAGAGCAAATTCATATTAAATCACCTTTAACTTAATAATCATTTAACAAATTACTTAGTTAATGAAGGTCTTTGTGTCTGAAATGGAGGGATATTTTCCTTTTAAGTCACACCGAGCATTAGTTGCTCATTTTGAACCTTCACCATTTGCTGAATTTTAACTCCCCTGTGTGTCAATCATGCACATAATTTGCATGTATGTGAACCAGGGACCATATATACTTACATCCTCAAACCTTTTCTCCTAAGATGCTACACTCTTTTGGCTCCTTTATTCATTTTCTCCCAGTTTTCATCTGATAGGCAGTTGATCTGAGGAGTGGCTACATGTTTTATGACACAAACAAGAATGGGACCCGAAACAAAAAATTATTACGAATTACGATTACACACTAAACAAGACAAGGGATTGGATTTACCCCAGGAAGATGGTGGCGCAGGGCAAGGAGGAGACAGCTGGTGCTGAAGGTTCCACTCTGGCCCTGGGACTTGCGGGGGACGAGGGCTAGGTGGGTAGGTGGTTTATCCTTTGACACAGGAAGAAGCTCCTCAGAGCTTTGATAAAGAAAAACAAGGAAGACTTCATCCATTCACTCCTGTCTTTTTTTTTTTTTTTTTTTTTGAGTTAGTCTCACTCCATCGCCCAGGCTGGAGTGTAGTGGCATGCTCACACCACCCCAGCGTCAACCTGCTGGGCTCTGGCGATCCTTCCACCTCGCCTTCCAAGTAACCAAAACTACAGGCGCGTGCCACCATGCCCAGCTAATTTTTGATTTATTGTAGAGATGAAGTCTCACCAGGTTGCCCAGTCTGGTCTCAAACCCTCAAGCTCAGGCAATCCACTCACCCTGGCCTCCCAAAGTGCTGGGATGACAGGCTGAGCCACCGAGCCCGGTCAACTCGTGTCTTAGATCTGGTTCCCCAGAAGTCCTGAGATGAGGATCTGCGTTCTAATGACTAAGGAAAGATGTCAAGGAAAAACCAGTAAGGATGTGGGAGAGCAAGGTGGGAAGGAGCAAATGCCGGGCAGGGTGCAGCTGGGGTGAGGACCCAGCCGCCACCTGAGCCCCCAGGTGCTGGGAGCATGCCTTACACTGGAGGATTGGAAAACTGCCAGGTCTTGAGGTCAGAGCGCGCGCACCATCCTGCAGAGATCCATCATCAGCCACAGGTCATGCCAGGGATCATCCCGGCTGCCAGAGAGCTGGGGCAATGTGTCTTCAGGGGCTCTGGGGTTCCCTGAAAAGGGCTGCGAGTGTAAGCTGTTTGGAACGAGGCACAGACAGAGGCCAGGGGTGAGAGTCTACTATAAAACCGGCGAAGGGATGCAGAGGAGTGGGGTGACGTGTCTACCTGGTTGACTACGGAGCCCCTAGGAAGGTTAAACTTCTGCTGTTTTGTTGACTTCTCTGCAAAAAAAAAGGTAAAAAAGGTAAAAAATAAAATAGACATTTGTTTTTATATTATCTTACATATTTTAATATTTTTTTTTAACGAGATGAGGGCCGGGCTTGGTAGCTCAGCCTGTAATCTCAGCGCTTTGGGAGGCTGAGGTGAGTGGATTGCCTGAGCCCACAGGTTCGAGACCCACCCGGGCAACTTGATGAGACCTCGTCTTTACAATAAATCAAAAACTAGCCAGGCGTGGTAACATGTGCCTGTAGTTCCAGCTACTTGGAAGGCTGAGGCGGAAAGATCACTGGAGCCCAGCAGGTCAAGGCTGTGGTGGCCAGGAGCATGCCACTGCACTCCAGGCTGGGTGACAGAGTGAGACTCCAACTCAGAAAAAAAAAAATTGAGATGAGGTCTCACTATGTTGCTCAAACTGGGCTTGAACTTATAGGCTCAGCCAATCCTCCTGCCTCAGCCTCCCAAAGTGCTGGGATTACAGGTGTGAGCCACTGCACTGGCCTATTTACTGTCCCCCTCTCCTTGGTTAACCCTGTAGTAGCTTCTTTTTTCACCTTTAATATACATGGCTCCTGTCACCCCTACTGTTTTTAAACAGCTTCAACAGTGACTTTTTTCTTGTGTAATAGCCCAATAATTAATAAAGAATTATGTACTCTGCTCTTCGTGTTAGGTCATGGAGCTCTGTGTGGGTCAATACCTCATGAATAATGAACCACTGATTGCTTTTGATGCCATGAGTCCTGGGCTGGGCAAATGGACCACAAATTTTGCTGACTCTTTGAAAGGTTCTAAACCACTGGTCATCCCTTAACTACCTATTAATTTCCCCCTTAGATTTATTTAATCCAGCTGAAGAATAATTCAAAATGGCGATTACTCCCAAGACTCACGACCACATTAGCCCGTGGTTGCCAGTAAATCTGGCCCTTGAAGGAGACTCGGTTACCCATGAAAAATGCTTATTTTATCTATCCCTATTAATGGAAGTCATTGTACCAGCACTGCCTACCCCGAGGCAGAGATGTGATCTTTCAGAATCTATTACCCTGTTAAATTTCACACACTCTTTATGAGGCTGGAAATAATACTTGAGTTAGGAACTTCTCTGCAAAATTTCCGAGTCCTAGACAGGACTGGGGCCACTCTTAAAATAAAGCCCTGGATTTACTCTGTTTTCGGGGACTGGCTGTCTGCTTGTCTTGCTTCTTTTCTTTCTGTGTTTCTTGTACCATGCTTTTTATTCAATAATTATTTATTGAGTGCCTACTATGGGCCAGGTGTTTCCACGATCTGGAAGTAGAGTCTTCTGAGTAGAAGGGATTAGGAGGATGAAGCTCTTATGACAGCCACAAGCTTGAAGTGCCCCAGAAAAGGTGGCCACTGGGGACAGAGAGAAGATATGAGGGAGGGTGGCCATGAGGTCTGAGACATCAGCAAACACCAGCTCATTTAAGACCCCGTAGGCTGTATGAAGAACGTAGGTTTATTTTTAATAGACAAATAAGGAGCTCACTCTGTTGCCCAGGCTGGTCTCGAATTCCTGTGCTCAAGCAATGCTCTCTCATCTCAGCCTCCCAAAGTGCTGCTTACAGCCAGAACATAGTTTTTGTATATTGAGAGAGAGAGAGAGAGAGTGTGTGTGTGTGTGTGTCAGGGTTTCATTCTGTTGCCCAGGCTGGAGTGCAGTGGCACAATCATGGTTCACTGCAGCCTCAACTTCCTGGGCTCAGGCAATCTTTTCATGTCAGCCTCCCAAGGAGCTGAGACTACAAGTGTGTGCCACCACGCCTGGCTAATTTTTTAGTGTTTTTGTAGAGACGAGCTCTCGCTGTGTTGCTCAGGCTAGAACATAGATCTTGGGGAGGGTTTTCAATGAGACAGTGACTTGATCTGATTGGTTTTTCTTTTTAAATGCTGTTTGCTTTGCTGTTGGTGATGACATAAGGAGAAGTAGGTAGGCAAAGAAGCAGTGATGGCAGGGTTGCTGTGGACATTTGAAAAGGGGCAGTATACAGGGCCGAATCTGGGGGAGTAGCAAAGAACTTGCCACTTATTAGTGAACTTTCCTTGGCCTCAGTCTTCCCTTCAGAAAGATGGGGATGCCCATATGCCCACCACATTGTGTTCTTATGAGGGTTAAATGCATTATGAATTACTCTGTGTAAAGCACCTATAAAAATGTTGAGCAAATAGTTGCAACATAAGGGAGAGCATGGAAACAAATAACCTTGAGCAAGTTACAATTGATACATTGTTATTATTGGATATGGGAAAGGAGATGTCAAGGACACACCTTGGCCAAGGGTGGAGCAACCTAGCTTGTTGTCTCTGCATAAGTCATGGCCTGAGTACTTTTAAATGTTGAGGCTCTTGACCTCATTTTGCTGCTGTTGACTCATGGCGACTACAACTACAAACCAGTAACCCGCTGAGCTCTGTCTCGCCTTGCTCTTTTATTTGAACATGGGACGCCGTGCTAGCGACCCCTCCCACAAGCTTCCAGTGAAGACACGGAGTTGAACTGCATGTTATACCTAACAGACTTGGTATTTTTTAGTCATTCAGAAGTTGTGCATTTTTCAGAAATGAACAAAGTAGAAATGACCGTTCTGTGGTGAGCAGGTCTATGCAAACCCGCCCTCAAAGGCCAAGGAGCTAAGAAGCCAGAGGAAAGAGGCTGGCCAGCCCAGTTTCTCAGGGAAAAAACATTTAATAGGGACCTACGAGCAGAAGCCATGTCTCGGGCAGCCATGAGTCGGCAGATCCCTGCACCTGCCCTCCAGAAAATATCCTTTGTGTAATAAGATTTAGGGTAAAGATGTGTGCTTCAGACTCTCTTGCAAAACTAGTGGCCACTGGGGAGGTTAGATAAACATCTTTATGGAAGGTTGTCTATGTCGTAGACATTGTTTCTTCATGAGGAGTTATCTGTGCTGTGCATCATGGCGGTTTCACTTCAAGATGGCATCACTCTTCCCAAGCAGCAACTGTTTTCCTGCAGACTTCCTTGTGTAAAGAGGGATGTGGTTTTTAGTCTATAATGTGTATGTTCAGTGACTGTGAATGCAAACGTCCTGGTGTCTGTTTTTGTAGCTGATGTGATGTGTAAACAAGAATAAAAGTGAGAAAATAGCTACTTGCTGGAGCATAGTTTTATAAGAGGGTAAGACTAGCTGAAAGAGGAATGAAAATTGGAGCAGAAAAAACCATGTCTAGTGAAAGATATAGAGGCCTTCTTTTACTGTGCACACAAAAAGAATAACTTGGATGCCATTTGTAAAAAAAAAAAAAAAGAAAAAAAAAGGTAATAGACACAGAAACCCTTTCCATTGATCCAAATAGGATATTTTGGGTCAGTGACTTATTCTTGGAATCGGAACCCAAGTTTGAGTCCTAGCCCAGGTATTACTCATTATAAGCACATATCTTTAGGTAAATCACCAAATTCTCTGAATCTCAGCTTTTTTGTCAGCTTTGCTGAGCTAGTATTCTACCTTACAATATTGTTAGAAGAATCAACAAAGATAATGTATGAAAAAGAAACCTAGTTATGTTTTTAGTATTATGGGTGTGTTATCACCAATACTACTTGGACTCTGAGAAACCAGGACCCATCTGGACCCTTGTCATTACGTTTTCATTTACATGGCATTTTAACTTCAAGGTGAGTGTTCACCCCAGAACAACGTGGAAGTTTTTGTTCTCCAATTCAGACCATACCAGGTGAGTCATTTGAAGATGCCACATAAATAACAGTATTCATTTTTGCATTAGTCATTGTCCTTCCAATGGGTCACCTCCTTAGAGAAGCTCTTTTGCGGAAGGATGCTATCTATATTTTGAATTTTTCTCTACCATACCTTCTTATGCATATGAGTTTTGGTGATTTAAATTAGAATTAGCACCTTAATCTCTCCTCCCATCTCCTGATCGCTGCCAGTCCTCCCTGTTTGGGGGCAGAGGCGTGGACCTTGGTGAAAAAGAATGGGCACCTCTTGACCAGCATGAGGCAGAGATTTGAGATCCTCCCTAAGGGCACACAGCAGCTATTCTTGCTTTCTTCACGCTCAAGGTCATGTTCCGCACGTCATTCCATTTGAGTGGGGACACCCTGCTCCAAACAAGTGTCTCAGAACATGTGTATGTGCAGAAAGAAATAGCAAAGCCTCTTGCAAAGTCATCCTCATCTGTGCCGCTTTCTCTCCCCTCCCTTTGTCTCCAGGCAAGTGTGAAATCGGCTGGGCCTTCTACTGCACGGGTACAGGTGCTGCGGCCGCCATGTTGCTGTGCACGTGGCTGGCTTGCTTTTCGGGCAAGAAGCAGAAGCACTACCCATACTGAGACAGAGCCACCAAGCGCAGACAGAGAAGACGATGGGCCAGAGGGGCTGGAAGGCGCCGAAACGTGCATCTACTTTCAGGAGGTGGAATAGTGGGTTCCGATCCGATGCCATGCTGACGGAAGGAAACCCGACAAAATCAGGAACGCTGTGTAGGAGGGAAGCTTTGTGGGATATTGTCAAACATGGAGAGGATGGAATGATGAAGAAAAATGGACCAAAGGCTCAAACTATTGCAGGGCATCGGGTGTTTCTATTCCACAGAGTGTTGTTAATATATAATACACACAC
Organism: Carlito syrichta; assembly: GCF_000164805.1. Classification (NCBI taxonomy): domain Eukaryota; kingdom Metazoa; phylum Chordata; class Mammalia; order Primates; family Tarsiidae; genus Carlito; species Carlito syrichta. The sequence goes on along the minus strand of NW_007253877.1, from coordinate 227,551 downwards.
ACACACACACACACACATACACACCCAGATCTGTATATGCAAATAAGGGTTTGTTCTTGTTTCTTTTTTTTTTTTTTAAGTGAGGGCCAGGAAATCAAAAGGGCTAGTAGAATCAGTGTTATGTTGGCAAGCAGGGCACCCCGCAGACTGTCCCTGTAGGTCATGGCCCTCTTGAAAGCACACGAGCATATATAGACATAGCCATTCACACACACACCCATGCACAGACATGCGGATTGTCACACAGACTGTATAGGAGGTTTAGTGGTGCATCGCTCCTCTGTTTTGTTTTGTTTTTTTACTATCCATTAAATACAATATTATCACTTATAAAGCATACATTAAACCTAGCAAATGGACCAATAAGCCACTGTATCAGTATTTTGTATATCCTGCATAAACACTACACCCTCGACATGTTTTCAGTGTTTATGCAGGCCTTTAGCATTAAGCATTTGTATTTCAATGTTATTCAAAGATATGCAATATTTCTCTGAGTAGTGTCTGCAATGATATTATTATGAAGTTAAGGGGCAACTTTCTGCCCACCATAGGAGAGAATTCAGCTGAAGACAAGAGAGTAATGAGAGACATTTTCCAGTCATTGGATCTTGTTTTCTTTTGTTCATTATTGTACTGTGCTGTACCCCATTTATTTCAATATTCATTTTGTAAGAAAATTAAAAAGTGCTATTTTGTTTGTATCTGAAAAGCTCGGTGAATAAATTCTTTCTTTGAGCAATAGCTGGGTAAGTCATGGAGTGTTAATTCAGCGACAGAGTTTTTGGCTTTAATTTCTTAAATATAGCCTTTCAGCTGCAGCTGTTGTGTAAATTTTCCTTTTCTCTTTAAAGGCCTTTCATGAATTCACCTGCTAACCCTCCAGTGAGGCATTGTTGTAGGCTTGTGGTGCATTAAAGATGAGTGCGACATAATTTCTTTCAGCTTAAATTCATTGTACCCAGAATACTAACTTCCTGCTCACTGCATTTCAGTCATGTCCAGATTCTTAGGAGAAGTGATGCTCTGGTCTTAAGTTTGAAAATGAGGCCATACTCAGATGTGACCCAGGGCAACCAAGAGCCAGGCCATCATTCAGGAGGTGTCTGGACTGACCATCTCCAGGCTGATGACAGGGTTGTCACAGCTGCTAGTGATTTGCTGTTTCTGCATCTTCTCTAAGTGTTTGGTTTCTTCTGTCCTTATGTGCCAGGGGTGATTTCACATCACTCTCCTTCAGGGATATTGGCCCTTTGAGAAGGGCTAGTTCACGCTCCTTTTCCCAGCAGAAAGCCTTGACTTAAGAGAAAGGTTTGGATTCCCCTAAAGAACCAGCTCCTTCCATAGCAAAGATTACATACTGGGTGATGGATACATTCCTCCATTAAGCAAGTCTGAGTTATTCCAATAAATCTTAAAAACTAAGTTTCAATTAACTTCTATATTTATTGTACTTTTCACATTTGGAGATTGAACATACTGGCTATTTATACATGTAACTATATTTCTATGCTCTCTATACATATTTATCAATTAATTTGAATATCTGAGTATCGCACTTGCTCCTGGTACTTTTTTTCTTTGAGTCGTAGTCTCACTCTGTCGCCCAGGCTGGAGTGCAGTGGCACACTCACAACCATCGCAGCCTCTACCTGCTGGTCTCCATCGATCCTTCCACCTCAGTCTTCCAAGTAGCTGGGACTACAGGTGCGTGCCACCACACCCAGCTAATTTTTTTATTTATTGTAGAGACAAGGTCTCATCAAGTTGCCCAGGCTGGTCTCAAATCCCAGGACTCAGGCATTCTTCTCGCCTCCACCTCCCAAAGTGCTGGGATGACAGGTATAAGCCACCATGCCCGGTGCTCTGGTACTTTTAATCATTCCAGGGTGAGAATCCATGCTGCCCTGGAAGAACAATAGAGGAACCCAGCCCATGTAACTCTGGGCTTTCTGAGGTTTTGTTGGTGTGGAGGAAGTCACTCCACTCTCAGCTCTCAAATGTTTACTTCATAACGCACCGAATGCCATTTGACTGTGTCTCATGCCTGCTCAACAGGCTTCTTCACTCTGTGGTTTCCTGCAGAGAAGATCGCACTCTGCTTCCTCAATTAACCTGTCATTTTCATGTATAGCTGGTGCTTTTTAAAAAGTTTAACTGCACTTCCTGTCAGAATAGGTGTTATGACTTCTTAGCTCCCATTATCAAGTTGGAGTTCTCTGTGAAATTCATTAAGGTCTAATTCAGATTACAGACTTAATGATGACATTGTCGTCCTTACGTAGTCCGTATGATTGCAGACATGAGTGAGTCTCTCTAGAATAAAAAGCGAGCCACTCTTGCATGATTGAGCCAAATGACAAACCCTTACGTCACAAGTTCTGGCTAGTCACATTGTTATGGTCTGAGTAATGAGTAACGCTCGGCTGCTGTTCCCTTCATGCCAGTCAATCAAGGAGTAGAGAACTGGTAGAAAGAGGTTTATTTCTGAATTCGAATCCAGGAAGCAAAGCCGGACTTCTCATCCCTTTAAAATGGTTCTGCTTACCCTTTCAGTTTTACAGTCCGCTTTTATAAGTTCAGGGGTTTTGGTACCTATGTGTGACTAGCAGAGTATTGTCTAGAACCCAAGTTACACCCGCATTTTGCCAATAATAACATGTTATGGTCCACGTTTCCTGGCTCCAGTTATCAGAGGTATCCCACAGCTTTGTTTTGTTTTTTGGTTTTTTTTGAGTTGGAGTCTCACAGCTTTGTATCAGTAACACCGGGCAGAAGCAGTCATCAAGCTTGCCATGAAGTAAAGGGAGTTAACAGGGCCTATGACATCATACATTGTTGCATGTTGTTATGTGTGAAAGTTGGATCACAAGACTGATGATTACATTGTGGCAAAAGTTATACAAACCTTTGACTTGTAAGAAAAGGGAGTAAATGGGGATTCACATCTCTCCGTTAATTAAGCATAGTCTGCAGGGAAGGGAAGAGTGCTTTGAAGTCACTTACTGGGGTGCATAGGAGACAAGGGGAAGGGCACCTTTTGTTAACACTCAGGAATGTGGATGCCTGCAGAAGCACTTGAATACTTACCAGGCCCTTCCCTAGGGGTTGTGACAATATGGACAGACAATAGCAGGTCTCCGTCTCAATATGAGTTTTTTGGTCTGAGGTGTCCCAGCATTTCATCAAGAACACTTTATCAAGGGTTGCATCTGCTTTTCAAATGAAAATCAGGATGCATGAAATGATAGCAACAATAACAAAGTCTGTGAAAGCTATATATTCACAGGATTCTTATTGATATACACTTGAGGCAAAGAAAAAAAAAACAACTCAGTTTTCTTTCTTTCTTTTTCTTTTCTTTTTTTTTTTTTTTTTTGTTTTTTTTGAGTTGGAATCTCACTCCGTCATCCAGGCTGGGGTGCAGTGGCACACTCACGGCCACCCCAGCATCGCCCCGCTGGGCTCCGGCGATCCTGCCTCAGCCTTCCAAGAAGCCAGAACTACAGGCGCATGCCACCACACCCGGCTAATTTTTAATTTATTGTTGAGACGAGGTCTCACCATGTTGCCCGGACTGGTCTCAAACCTGCAGACTCAGGCCGTCCTCTTGCCTCGGCCTCCCAAAGTGCTGGGATTACAGGCTGAGCCGTGGAGCCTGCCTGCAACTCAGTTTTTACAACCTCAAAGTCTTTTATTGCTTTTTGCTGGTGCCTGTGAGGTGAGTGGGGGAGTTAACTCTGTTTTCAGGAAGAGAAACTGGCATGCAAAGAAGTGAATTGGTAATTTAATTGACCCTTTGCATGTTCAGCTTTCTTTTATGGATTTAGGTGATGAATACTTATTGAGCACCTGCTGTGTGGTTGGCATTTTACTAGATATAAAGCACGATAGAAAACACAGCCCCTGCTCTCAAGTCGGCTCTAAGTTTGTGGGGGCAAAAGAAAAAAGAACATCGGTGATGACCATGTCATATGGTGTCTGACTCTCAAAGACGGGAAAGAAGTTCCTCCAGGTAAAGAATCCTGCATAGGCCAGGCTCAGTGGCTCAGCCTGTCATCCCAGCACTTTGGGAGGCCGAGGCAAGTGGATTACCTGAGCCCATGGGTTCGAGACCAGCG
>NW_007253877.1:211017-223118 GCF_000164805.1 Carlito syrichta | reverse complement strand
AAAAAAAAAAAAAAAGAGAACCTTGCACAAACCAAAAGTCATAAAGAAAGATGATAGGTTCCAATGGTCTACTCTACAAAAAAATCACTAAGAAAATGAAAAAAGTGAGCCAAAGCCTGGAAAAAGTTATATGCCTGGTAAGGAACTTGAATTCAGAATATATAAATAACTCTCTGAAATGAATAATTAAAAAGAACAACCCAGTTTTTTAAAATGGGTAAAAATATGGATGGAGTATTTCCCAAAAGAGGATATACAAAAGGCCAATAATTACATTAAAAAGATGTTCAGCATCATTAGTTGGAAAGAAAGTGAAACTTAAAGAACCATAAGGAAACACCACTTAACATGCTCTAGAGTAATTCAAAAAATACCAACAGTACTAAATGTTGCTGAGTGTGTGGACATGTGGTTGGAGAAACAATAGGCAGTCTTAAATCAACCATACTAATCCCCCTTCTGGATATTTATGAAACACACACACAAAACCTATGTCCACAAAAAAAGATTGTATAAGAACGTTCATTTCAGTTTTATTCATAAAAACCCTAAACTAGGAGCAACTCAACTGTTCACCGATGCATAAATAAATTGTAAGATATTTAAACAATGGATACTGCTCAGCAATAAAAAGGAATGAACGTCTGGCATACAGAACAACCTGGGTGAATCTGGTAGACATAATGCCAAGCAAAAGAATCTAGACACACGGAAAAGCTAATGCATGGTGATGGAAACTAGAATTGTTACCATCTTACGAGGGTGGGAGGATTGACTGGCGAGGAAACAAGGGAACTTCCTGAGATGATGGAATTGTTCCACATATCGGTTGGGGTGGTGCCCACATGGCTGTATGCACTTGCCAAGTCCATCTATATGTGCACTTAAAGATGGTACTTTATTGGATGTTAATTGGACCAGAGGAATAGAGAGGGACAAGAGGGCCCTGAAGGTTAACGGACCTGTGAGTTGTCTCACATGGAGCAGTAGAGGTGCATTTCCAGTGGGTGGGAGATGCTTGGAGATGGGCACAGTGCTTTGTGCGTCCTGCTAGAAGGACTCACATTTAGGTTGAGTCAGGAGACGGGGAGTGACCTGTAGGGAAAGTCAGGGGAAACGTGGCATGTACAGCCTATGACTTTTAGGATGATCCCTGGAGTGAGTACAGGTAGCAGAAATGGGAGAGAAATTGTTACCATGTAATCACTCTGCATCTGCCGGGCCCAAGTGGTTGAGAAAAGAAGGCGAACAAATAGGGGTGTCATTCAGGTGTGAAGTGACAGGGCCAAACTGGGCAAAGTTAGCTGAGGTAGAGAGGCTAGGATGGGCGAGAAAGAACTGGATAAACTCAGTGGGTCCCTGGACCGTAGAGAGTGAGAGGGATGAGAGTTGGGCGGAAGGGGGTGCCACAGACAGGGTCAGGATGTGAAAACAATGTGATCTTTCACAAGTGTACTTGTATCCAAACATCATGTGGCATACTGTAAATATGTACAATTTTATTTATCAATTTAAAAATAAATTTAAAAAAAGATACAGTCAACAAAGCACTCTATACCCAAGAAAAATATTTCACAAACAGAAACTTCAACCAAAAATAAAAACCTTTCCCAGACATACCAAAAAAATGAGTGTGATTAAGGCCTTGCTGTGTGAGAGATGCCTATGGGATATCCAGGCACAGAAGCCTAGTGGGTAATTGAGAATTAAGGGCTATGGCTCAGGAGAAATTTTGGATATGTAGTCATGCACGGCTTCACAAGGGGGTATGTTCCAAGAAATGCATTGTTAGGCAACTTAATTATTACGTGAACATCATAGAGGGTACTTCCACAGACCTAGATGGAATAGCTTCCTACACACCTAGGCTCTATTATTGTTCCTAGACTACAGACCTGACAGCATGTTACTCTACTGAATGCGGCAGGGTTTTGTAAGACAGTGGTAAGTATTTGTGTGTCTAAACCCACCTACACATAGAAAAGGTGTAGTCAAAATATGTTGTTATGATCCTATGGAACCACTGCCACATCGTGGTTCATAATTGACTGAAATGGCATTATGTGGCACTTGACTATACATCTATACTTAGAAAAGGTACAATAGGCCAGGCGCAGTGGCTCAAGCTTGTCATCCCAGCACTTTGGGGAGCTGAGGTGAGAGGATTGTCTGAGCCCACAGGTTCAAGACCAACCCAGGCAACTTGGCGAGACCTTGTCTCTACAACAAATCAAAAATTAGCCGGATGTGGTAGTGCGTGCCTGTAGTTCCAGCTACTTGGAAGGCTGAGGTGAAAGGATCATCTGAGCCTGGCGGGTCGACGCTGGGGTGGCCATGAGCGTGCCACTGCACTCCAGCGCGGACGACAGAGTGAGACTCCAACTCAAAAAGAAAGAAAGAAAAGGTACAATAAAGATATGGCATAAAATATAAGAAATAGTACACCCATGTAGGGCACTTCCCATGAATGAATCTTGCAAGACTGGAAGTTGCTTTGGTGAGTCAGTGAGTGAGAGGTGAGTGAACGTGAAGGCCTGGGACATTCTGTACACTCCTGTATACTTTATAAACACTGTACACTTAGGCTACACTAAATTGTAAAAAGGTATTTTTTTCCTTCAATAATACACTAACTTTAGCTTCTGGTAACTGTTTTCTTGTTGTTTTTTGTCTTTTGCTTTTTGAGTTGGAGTCTCACTCTGTCACTCACACTGCGCTCCCGGTCACCGCAGCCTCTACTTGCTGGGCTCCAGCGATCCTTCAGCCTCAGCCTTCCAAGAAGCTGGAACTACAGGTACGCACTACCACACCCAGTTAATTTTCTATTTATTGTAGTGACGAGGTCTCACCAAGTTGCTGGGGCAGGTCTCGAACCAGTGGGCTCAGGCAATCCATTTGCCTCAGCCTCCCAAAGTGTTGGGATTACAGACTGAGCCACCGGGCCTGGCCTAACTTTTCTACTTTATAAACTTTTTTAGTGTTTTTTTTTTTTAAACACTTTAACTTTTTTATTAACACAGCTTAAAACACAAACACATTGTGCAACTATTCAATAATATTATTTTTATGTCCTCACCTATATAATTTTCCCTATTAAAATAATTTTTTTTTTAGTCGGAGTCTCACTCTGTCACCCAGGCTAGAGTGCAGTGGCATGCTCCCGGCCACCACAGTGTCGACCTGCTGGGCTCCGGCGATCCTTCCATCTCAGCCTTCCAAGGAGCCAGAACTACAGGCATGCACTGCCATGCCCGGCTAATTTTTTATTTATTGTAGGGACGAGGTCTTGCCAAGTTGCCCGCTGGTCTCAAACCCAGGGTTTCAGACAATCCACCTGCCTTGGCCTTCCAAAGTGCTAGGATGACAGGCTGAGCCACCGAGCCCGGTCTAAAATAATTTTTTAAACTTTTTAAACTCTTATGGTGAAAACAAAGACACACACACACATGAGCCTAGGCCTACCCAGGGCTAGGGTCATCAACATGACTGTCTCCCACCTCCACGTCTTGTCCTGCTGGATGGTCTTCAGGGCAGTGACACGCATGAAGCTGTCATCTCCTATGAGGACAAGGCCTTCTTCTGGAATTCCTCTTTAAAGACCTGCCTGAGGCTGTTTTACTGTTAACTTTTCAAAAATAGGTAGAAAGAGTAATGACTAAAAGTATAGTATAGTAAATATATAAACAAGTAACGTAGTGTTTTATTATTATCAAATATTATATACATAATTGGTACTATACTTTTTGTTATCTTTTTTTTACTCTTGCTATTTTGTGTTAACACATAATAATTGTATATATTTATGCAATATAGTGTGACATTTCTTTCTTTTCTTTTCTTTTTTTTTGATTTGGAGTCTCACTCCGTCGCCCAGGCTGGAGTGCAGTGGCATGCTCATGGCTACCCCAGTGGCGACCTGCTGGACTCAGGTGATCCTTCTGCCTCAGCCTTCCAAGTAGCCGGAAGACTCGCACTACCATGCCCAGCTAATTTTTCGATTTATTGTAGAGATGAGGTCTCGCCAAGTTGCCCAGGCTGGTCTTGAACCCATGGGCTCTAGCAATCCTCTCACCTCAGCCTCTCAAGGTATTGGAATTACAGGCTTGAGCCCCTGCGCCCATCCTAGTGTGATATTTCAATACATGTATACAATGTGTAATGATCAAATCAGGGTAATTAGTGTATCCATCACCTCAAACATTTATAATTTCTTTGTATTGGGCACACCCCAAGTCCACTTTTCTAGCTATTTAAAAATATGCAGCAAAATGTTATTTATAATCACCCAATAGAGCTATTGTATGTGCTGTACTTTTAGACAACTAACCCACTGCAGTGCAATGTTATCACAAACACATGAGTCATTTGTTGAGCTGTGTTACAACCACTATGACATCACCAGGCAATACTGGTGTATATGCAGGCAATAAGAAGCATGCATGCAGAAGAAACCGTAGGGAACATCATTATTTAAAGGATAGAACACTGAAAGGATCTTTAAAGGATCAATTAGAGAAGTCGAGGGAAATGGAAATGAAGGTATTGTCACAAACATCAATTCAGGGGAAGAGAATTTCTAGAAGGAGAGAATTCTCAGTAGTGTTTACGGCAAATATCTCGAGGAAAGTCAAGTCGTACTTATTTGATTTGGTAACCAACAGGTTAATAATGACCTCTAAAAGGTGTGGTTTTGGTAGACTGGGGTGTTAATGAAAGTGTTAGGGATAGAAGGTGAATAAGAGATAAACAAAAGACAGTCGTAGAATAATCTTTCAAGAAACTTAGCTGTAAAGGGAAGGAGAAAGATGGAATTCATTCTACATGTTTTCTAATAGCAAAAATAGCATCTTTGTAAAAACTGTCTTTGCAGTCCTTAGTGATGGAGGTAAAACGGTCAGAACAACAAATGTTCATGCACCCTTTTTTAATTTAGGCTTTCTCTTATTAAGTGGAGTAGATCCCTCCAGAGATCCTTCATGGAGATGAGACCACGACATCATTGTGCCAGGTTCCAGCAAACCCACAGGACCTATAAGAAACTTCTTGTCACCTCAAAAGCCATTTTTAATGGAACTGAATTGGACTAATTCCTCAGGGCAAGGCAAGAAGATACTGTGAACTGGGTCCCTGCGCTAAAAGGTAGCAATGGGGGTCAATGAGAAAGCAATTGGGTCTTTCCAGGAGTCCACCTGCTATTAAAAAGAGGGCAATATTCTTACGCTCCAGGTCACCTTTAGTTCTTTATTAGTTCATATTCTAATTCTATATACTCAAGTGGTGGTTAAGGCAAACATGTCTGAAAATAAGTGTTTCGTAATCAAAAAATGATATTATTTTTAATATGAGTGGAGCAAGGACAGAGTCTAGTGTTGTAAGGCCATCTGTGGCCACACAAATGAAATTAGTTTCATTTGCAACTGGATCTGGAAACTCTCCTGTTTATGTATTTTTTTCTTCACAACTACTAGAATTACCATTTCTGTGGGATACAGGAAAGAACACTGCTTGTCCTATTTAAGAGCTTATGCTGTGCTTTCTTTTCATGATTGCCTGAGGTGTTTAGTGTGGCATATCGAGAATGCTTTCATATGGCTTTTTTTGTCCTTGTATTTCTGTTAATTACTTAATTCCTTTAAAAAGTGTTAACTGATTACATATGGTACATCAGATATTGTAATAGGATCTACCACTGACAAATCTTGCCTTTTACTATGGCCATTAATTATTTAAAACAAGTACTTTTTGTTGCAATTCTTAAAGCATATATTAGGTCATAGTGCCAGTAATATATTTTTTTAAATGTATGTTTGACTTGTAGCAAACAGAAATAAGCCTCACTGGGAGGGATTTTTATAAAGTCTGTTTTTCCTTATTTGGAATGAATTCCTATTTGCTTGCCATTAGTTATTAAGTGATTAGTTACAGTCTACTTTACTGACAAACACCAGGTCTCTAAACCTTAGGATTAAGGATACAGCCAGCAGAGGGAGAAAGATAGGTCAGGGCTAGTTACCAACAGTGAACTTAGATTCTGTGATTTGGCTAAACTTTTAGGCATGCATTAGGAATTAGGAGTTTCAGAGTCACAGCACCTGAGTTTGGATCCTGATTTCGTTGTGCACCGGTTGTATGGATTTGGGCAAGTTTCTCAACCTTAGTTTCTTTGTTTGTGGAATCTAAACGATAATCTTTTCTTCTTAATACAGTTGTATGAGGATACAACAAGATAATCCATGGCGAACTCTTTGTAGTTGTCAGTGCATGGTAAGCACTCAATTCAGTACATGTTATCTTTTGTTACCATCATTATTGTCTTGGTTCTTTCACTTGGATCCCAGAAGAGGGGTCCACACACTTTGTGTTTACACCTAAGAACACCAAGGGGAGTGAAGAAACTCCAGACTCCATAGAGCATCTAAAAAGATTTGTTCCAAATGTTATGTCGATACTTGGTCATGAAACCTAGCCACAAAATGTAGCTTCCGATCCCTGCCTAAATTTATTCTGACAACCAGTTGACCCCCCTTCTCCATGGAAGGTAAGGGGATGGCTCTTGGTAGTTGAGTTATTCTTCCCTGTAATCCATGTGACTTTGTCCTGTGAGGTCTGATAGGCTTTAGATGACTTCTTTCCCACACAGAGATCACTGGTCCTAACCCTGAAATAGTCTATTTATCTGCAGTGTTTTGCTTTCCTCTGGGTGCCCTGAAAACATGGCTGTGGTTTTGCTGCTGTGGTTCTGAGATTCCAAGCTGAGTTTCCTGAACCTTTATCTGTGTTCTCTTTGGCACCTGTCTCCTCCCCGTTCTGCCCATGGTCATGATGAGAAAGGAGTTTTAAACTCGTTTTGGCAAGAAGAATCATTTTGGATTGCACACGTGCCAAATGATTATGGACAAAGTTTCCACTGAGGTATTTTTGAGAATAACAAACGTCTGGAAACAACTTAAATGCCCATTAGTAGGGAATTTCTGAAATAAATTCTGGCACATGCATATGTCGAAAACGCTACAGTAACTAAAAAGGTAGCTTTTTTTGGTACTGATATGGAAAGAGGTCTGGTGTCTATGAGAGAGAGAGACACATGATGCAGAAGAGTTTAATATGGTATGCCAACATTTCTGAGAACATTCATTTTCAAAGAATATACAGATATTTGCTTTACAAATAGAATGTTCTGGAACAATAAATAAGAAACATGACAATGTACATCTCCGGGTAAGTGACAAGAATGAGCGGGAAGCTTATTTTAAGTGCCCTTTGTGTCGATCTTGTAGCTGTTATTACCTATTTAGAAATAATGTGAAAATAATACAAAAGCTCATTTTTTGTTTTTTTGAGTTGGAGTCTCACTCCACCGCCCAGGCTGGAGTGCAGTGGCACACACACTCATGGCCACCCCACCGTCAATTGCTGGGCTCTGGCGACCCTTCCACCTCAGCCTTCCAAGTAGCCAGAACTACAGTCATGCACTACCATGTCTGGCTCATTTTTGATGTATTGTAGAGACGAGGCCTCGCCAAGTTGTCCCGGCTGGTCTCAAACCCACAAGCCCAGGCAATCCACTCACCTTGGCCTCCCAAAGTCCTGGGATGACAGGCTGAGCCACCGAGCCCAGCCACAAAAGCTAATTTAAAAACATATAACTCAGATATGAGATGATAGATATGCTTGTTATTCAAAATCTTTAGAAAATGAAACTTTCTATTCCACAGGCTTTTAGGGTTCAAAGCTAGTCCCTAAATTTCTACAAGTTCCCAGGAGACCATTTGCAGAGCCTGTCTCAGCCACTGCATTCTCATATACCTTACGCTGCCCTCTCGCTTTGACCCGACATGAGACCCAGCTTCTTTTTTGGTTTAAAAACAAAACAAACCAAAAAGATACATGTGACCCTCGACCACCTTCCTTGGTTGTCCTTCTGCTGTGAAGTGTCAGTCCCCCACCCCTGGCCTCTCTCCACTGGGCTGCCTCCTCTTTTTAAAAAGTCGAAATAAATGATTTTAATCTCCTGCATGGTGATTCTGTGATCCTATTTCATTGCTTAAGTATCTCACCATTTTAAATTTAATTAAATTAATTTTTTTTTGAGTTGGAATCTCACTCTGTCGCCCAGGCGGGAGAGCAGTGGCACGCTCACAGCCATCCCACCGTTGACCTGCTGGGTTCCGGGCCTCCTCGGCCTTCCAAGGAGCTGGAACTACAGGTGAGTGCCATCAGGCCCGGCTAATTGTTTTTTATATTTTTGCAGCAATGAGGTCCCTCTGTGTTGCCCAGGCTGGAAGTGTATCACTGAAGCATACTTCAGTGCTCTTTATCTCAGTTGGCTTATCAAATATTTTTCCAAATAAAGGCAGCTTATCTGATACGGAAATCCACGATCAGTTCTTAAAATTATGTCAAACACCACATATGTGCTGGTGTAACAACTCCAAAACCATTACGTATGTGTGTTGCTCCAATACTCAGCCATTGAAGGTCAGAGTTCTTCAGAGCCTTCCTCTTTCGGCATCTTTGTCTGCCAAAGGCATCTCAGGTGGCTTCAATTTCACCTGTTTACCAAAGCTTCCCACTATATCTGCAGCTCCAGACCTCTCACATCCAACTAAACATGCAACACCCCTTTTAGCAAACAGATGCATCAAACCCAATTTGTCCAAAACCAAATTTACAATCTTCTTCCTAAGACAGCTCTCCTCCGGTGTTTCTCGTCACTGTGAATTGTTCCACCATGTCCCAAGTTTCTCATGCCAGAAAACCATCATCCTCAATACCGCCTTCTCCCTCATCCACATCAAATCCACCCCTTGGAAACATCCTCTTTCCTTCAGTTATTGTTAGCTGAACTGAGCCAACTTGGCCAATCTCACTTTCAAGTTTTTGTTGCAAATATCACCAGCTTACAACATTTAGAGATTGGTGTGAGGTATAAATATCCCTCTTCCTACACTTGCCACCAGACAGGACAGTACAAGAAAAGTAAGTGTCTGATCACATTCTGCCATGGAGTGTATGCAAGTAAGCACAAAACTGTCACACAGTCTGTCCCACGCATTTGTACTCAGGCACTTTGGAACGTACACAGTATGAAGGGTTCACTTGAGCAAATGTGACATGAGGCCAACAGCAGGATGTGCTCACCTTCCAGAATCCTCTGTGATCCTCACAAAACCAAGTAGGCCCTGGTCCTACAATACACTCCTTATGTGACAGTCCGCTGGGCTCACTAGATTCTCAGAACACTGCTCAGGCAAAGGCAGAATTGCTATATAATTGACCAGAGTCAATTCATTGATTTAAAAAATTTTTTAATTTTTTTTTCTTTTCATTTTATTTTAAATTCAGGGGTACATGAGTAGGTTTGTTACATGGATATATTGCACGATGGTGAGGTTGGGGCATCTGGTGAGGTTGGGGCATCTGTTGAACTTGTCACTTGAATAGTGAATGTGACACCCAATAGGTAGTTTTTTTCAATCCTTGCCCCCTCCCTCCTTCTTCCTTTTTTTTTTGAAGTGGAGTCTCACTCCAACATCCATCCTGGAGTGCAGTGGCATGCTTACAGCCATCCCAGTGTCAACCTGCTGGGCTCTTGCTATCCTTCCACTTCAGCCATCCAAGTAGCCGGAACTACAGGCACATGCTACCACACCTGGCTTTTTTTGATTTATTATAGAGATGAGTTTTCGTCAAGTTGCCCACGCTGGTCTCGAACCCTCAGGCTCAAGTCATCCACTTGCCTCAGCCTCCCAAATTGCTGGGATTACTGGCTGAGCCACGAAGCCCCATCACTGGGAACTCTTAAAAGGGAGAAGAGGCTGGGCTCAGTGGCCCAACCTGTAATCCCAGCACTTTAGGAGGCCAAGGCAAGTAGATTGCCTGAGCCCAGGGTTTGAGACCAGCCAGAGCAACTTGGCAAGACCTTGTCTCTACAATAAATCAAAAATTAGCAAGGCAGTAGTGCGTGCCTATAGTTCCAGTACTTGGAAGACTGAGGTAGAAGGATCCCCAGAGTCTGGCAGGTCGAGGTTGCGGTAGCCAAGAGTGTGCTCCTACACTCCAGCCTGGGCGACAGAGTGGGACTCCAACTCAGGAAAAAGAAAAAAAAGAGTCCCCAGTATCCGTTGTTTGTCTGTATTCAGTGTTTAGCTCCCACTTATGAGAACATGCAATATTTGGCTTTCTCCTCTTTTTTTTTTTTTTTTGAGTTAGAGTCTCACTCTGGAGACTCACTCTTTGTTGCTTAGGCTGGAGTGCAGTGGCACACACATGGCCACCGTAGCCTCGACCTGCTGGGCTCAGGCAATCCTTCTGCCTCAGCCTTCCAAGTAGCTGGAACTGCAGGCACGTGCCACTACGCCTGGCTAGTTTTGTGATTTATTGTAGAGATGAGGTCTCACCAATTGTCCAGGTTGTTCTCGAACCCCCTGTTTCAGACAATCCTCTCGCCTCACCTCCCAAGTACTAGGATTACAGGCTGAGCCACCATGTTCAGCCTATGTTCTGTATTAATTCACTTAGAATAATGGCCTCCAGCTACATCCACGTTGCTGCAAAGGACATGATTTTGTTCCTTTTTAATGGCTATATAGTGTTCCATGGTGTATATTTACTAAATTGTCTTTATCCAATCCACTGTTAGTGGGCACATAGGTTGTTTCCATATCTTTGCTATTGTGACCAGTGCTATAATAAATATACATAGTGTCTTTTTGGTAGAATGATTTATGTTTCTTTGGGTATATTCCCAGTAACGGGCTGAGTTCTTTAAGAAATCTCCAAATGACTTTCCATGGAAGCCAAGCTAGTTTACATTCTGATCAACAGTGTATGAGTGCTCCTTTTCCTCCACAACTTGCCAACATCTGTTGTTTTTTAACTTTTTAATAGCAGCCATACTGACTGGTGTGAGATGGTCTCTTGCTGTGGTCTTGATTTGCATTTCTCTGATAATTAGTTGTTGGGAGCCAACATCTATAGCTACATGGCTGAGGCCTGTAAAGGCGTATCTGGAAGATCGCCTCTGACATAGGATATCAGTTATACCTATAATATTGGCGTGTGATTAGTGACCAGTATGCATACATGGCAGTAAAACTTATAAGTAAATCTCAATACACCTGATGGAAAGTGCATAGCAGAATTATTTCTCTGTCTTTCTAAGTTTTACTTCTTTCTAGATATTTTTTAACTTCTATTTCCTGGTAGACTGGGTAGTCAGTTCTTGTTCCCTAAAGCTGTTTCCCCTAGGGCTAAGATTAGAAACTAAATTACCATGATAGTTTTGTTGCCCTGCCCCTAGCCAGGTAGAACGTTTTCTTTTGTTTCGTTAATTACTGAAACTCTGTCTGCTTCAGCCCATGGCCGCCATCTTGGCAAACCTGCATTTCCTTGTTCAAGAGTGTGACAGCTACTATTTGATTTTTAGAGTAGACTTGTTAGGATAAAATATATACATATACACTCATAGCTGCGTAAATCTATGCTTGCTGTTTTGTTTCCTTTTGCTACATTATTCAAGTGTAATAGTTACTATATGATTTATAAAAGAATTAACGATAAGGTATTAGCTTAATAGGATATAGCATAGTATTAAAGTCCAATAACTAGATCATATAAAAATTAAAGTTTAGACATATGAAACATATGAATTATAGTAAAGTTTGGTAGTTTAAGAATAAGTTTTAACTGAGTTATAAGGCATTATGTTAAATCGTAATAGGATAATAGTATAACTGACAGTTAAGTCATTTAACTAAACTTATAGATTATAGTATAGTGTTAAGTTGATAATATTAATTGTTAAAAATATTGGGAATCAGTGAACTTGGATTGAACCTAGAGTTAACTCAGGAAAGTTTTTTGTATTAATCAGGGTATAGAGCAAAGAGTATAATATGAATGATTCATTGAACATTATGGAAAACACTTTGAACGATTTGTATTGAAATTGTGCACCTGTGACCTTAATGTAAGCACGGCAGGCATCATGGAATTCGAATTGTTTGCTTGGAAATTGCAGATCTCGTGGTGGTCTTGTGATGCATAGTTTGTAAAGCACGAAACTTGTACGCCGCCAGTGAGTGATTATCACATTGCTG
>NW_007253877.1:205422-210997 GCF_000164805.1 Carlito syrichta | reverse complement strand
TACGCCCCCAGTGAGTGATTATCACATTGCTGGAGGGTATAGAAAATGGTATATAAGTTGGAAAAGGTTTGAATAAAATCGGCTCCAGTCCTGATCAGACTGTTCCCAGAAGAACTGCCTCCGAGTGGTCTTCTCGCTGTCCAGATTCTCTGGTGCGGGTCCTAACCCACCCTTGGTCAGTGCTGGTCACCGACAATTAGTGATGCTGAGCATTGTTTTCATATGTTGGTTGCTTGTATGTCTTTCTTTGAGAAGTATCTGTTCATGTCCTTTGCCCACTTTTTTTTTTTTTTTTTTTTTTTTTGAGTTGGAGTCTCACTCTGTCGCCCAGACTGGAGTGCAGTGGCCGTTCCTGGCCACCTTTGCCCACTTTTTAGAGGGGTTATTTGTGTGTGTTTTTTTCACTCCTTATAGATTCTAGGCATTAGTCCTTTGCCAACGTATAGTTTGCAAACATGTTCTCCCATTCTGTAGGTTGTTTATTTGCTGTGCTGATAATTTCTTTGGCTGTGCAGAAGCTATTTAGTTAAATGAGGTTTCAACTGCCAATTTTTTTTTTTCCACATTTGCTTTTGAGTACGTAGTCACAGATTCTTGGCCCAAGACAATATCAAGAAGAGTCTTTCCTAGGTTTTCTTGTAGGATTTTTATAGTCTTACATTTAAGTCTTTAATTCATCTTGAGTCGATTTTTGTGTATGGTGACAGGTAGAGGTCCAATTTCATTCTTCTGCATGTGGTCAGCCAATTTTCCCAGCACCATTTGTCAAGTAGTGTCCTTTCCCCATTGTTTACTTTGTCATCTTTGTCAAAGAGCAATTGGTTGTAGATGAGCAGCTTTATTTCTGAGTTCTCTGTTCTGTTTCTTTGGGCTGTGTGTCTATTTTTGCACAAGTACAGTGCTGTTTTGGTTACTGTAGCTTCATAGTAAAGTTTGAAGTCTGGTCATGTGACGCTGGCTATTCAGGCTCTTTTTTGCTTCCATATTAATTTTAGAATTGCCTTTTCTACTTCTGTAAAAAATGATGCTGGTAATTTGATAGGGATTGCTTTGGGTAGTATAGACATTTTAGCAATATTGATTCTTCTAATCCATGAGCATGGAATGGTTTTCCCATTTTTTGTATGACATCTATGTTTCAGAGATAGGCCTATAGTTTTCTTTTTTTGTTGTGTCTTTGCCAGATTTTAGTATCAGGATGATATTGGTTTTATAGAATGAGTTAAGGAGGAATCTTTCATCCTTAATTTTTCTGAAAGAGTTTCAGTAGGATTGGTAGCAACTCTTCCTTGTACATCTGGTAGAATTCAGCAGTGAATCCATGTGGTTCAGGGCTTTCTTTGCTTGGTAGGTTTTTTATTACTGCAATTCCAAGAGTCATTACTTATCTGTTCATAGATTCAATTTCTTCCTGTTTCAACCTTGGAAGGTTATGTGTTTTTAAGAATGTATCCATTTCCTCCAGATTTTCTAGTTTGTGTTCATAGTAGTCTCTGAGAATCTTTGGTATTTCTGTGGGGTTGGTTGTGATGCTACCTTTGTTGTTTCTGATTGTGCACATTTGGATCTTTTCTCTCTTTTTCTTTGTTAACCTAGCTAGCAGTCTATCAATACTTGTTTATCCTTTCAGAGAACTAACTTTTCTTTCTGTCAATCCTTTGTATGTTTCTTTTGGTTTCAGTTTCATTTAGTTCTACTCTGGTTTTGGTTATTTGGTTATTTCTTTTCTTCCTCTAGATTTGTGCTTAGTTTTTGTTTGTTTTTTCCTACCTCCTTTAGGTGCTACATTAGGTTGTTTATTTGAGCTCTTTCTATCCTCTAGATGTGGATGTTTAGTGTTATAAATTTTCCTCTTAACATTGCTTTTGTCGCATCCCAGAGGTTTTGGTATGTTGATCTCTAATTTGTTTCAATAATTTTTTTACATTTCTGGCTTGATTTCATTCAGGAGCAAGTTGTTTTGTTTCCATGTATCTGTTTGGTTTTGAGAATCCCTCTTGGAATTTATTTCTGTTTTTGTTCTTTCATGGTCTGAGAAGATACTTGGTATGATTTTGATTTTTTTGCATTTATTGAGACTTACTTTATGACCCACCATGTGACCAATCTTACAATGTGTTCCAGGTAGAGATGTGAAGAATGTATATTATATTCTGTGGTTTGGGAGTGAGTGTTCCATAGATGACAATTGGTTTCAATTTGTCAAATGTTGAAATTAAGTCTAGAATCTCTTTGCTAGTTTTCTGTTTAGATGATCAGTCTAACGCTGTCAGTGGGGTTTTGAAGTCCCCCACTATTATTGTGTGACTGTCTTTGGTCTAGTAGTAGGTGTTTTATAAATCTGGGTGCTCCAGTGTTGGGTGCATACATATTTAGGATATTTACATCTTTTTGCTGAATAAAGCCTTTTATCATTATGTAACACTCTTCACTGTCCTTTTTTATTGCTGCGGGCTTAAAGTTTGTTCTATCTGATATAGGAATAGTGACCACTGCTTTTTTTGTTTTCCATCTGCATGATCAGTCTTTCTCTATCCCTTTGCCTTTAGCCTATGGTATCAGTCGATGTGAGATAGGTCTCTTGAAGACAGAAGGAGGACCGGTCTTTTTAAAATCCTATTTGCCACTCTGTGTCTTTTAAGTTGCTGTTGACATTCAAGGATTACTAACGGCATGTGGGGTTTTGTTGCTGTTCTTGTGTTATTTGTTAGTTGCTTTGTAGTCTTGATTATGTAGTTGCTTTACTATGTACTTATGTGCGTCTTTGTGGTAGGAAATATTATTCTTCCATTTGTGTATTTAGAACTCTCTCAAGCATTTCTTATAAGGCCAGTCTGGTGATGATGAATTCCTTTAGTGATTATTTGCTTGGGAAAACATCTATTTCTTATTTGCTTGGCAGAATAAGAAATTCTTGGCTGGAATTTTTTTTCCTTTAAGAATGCTAAAAATGTGCCCTTAATCTCTTATGACTGGTAAGGTTTCTGCTGAGAGATCTGCTGTTAGTCTGATGGATATCCCTTTATTGGTGATATGTCCCTTTTCTCTAGCTGCCTTTAAGATTTTTTATTTCGCACTGACCTTAGATAGTCTGATAACTATGTGCCTTGGGGATGGTTGTCTTATATAACATCTCACAGGAACTCTCTGAATTTCTTGTTGACTTCTCTAGCAAGATTGGGAAAATTTTCCTAAATTAAGTCCTCAAATATGTTTTCCAAGTTGCTTCCTTTCTCTTCTTTTCTCTCAGGAATACCAATAAGTTGTATGTTTGGTTACTTTACAAAATCCCATATTTCTTGAAGGATTTGTTTATTTTTTAAAATTCTTAAGATTCTGACTGGGTTGGTTCAAAGATGTGGTCTTCAAGCATTGACATTTTCTTCTGCTTGATCTAATCTGTTGTTAAGGCTTGCAGCTGTATTTGGAAATTCCTGTAATGAATTACTCCACTCCACAAGTTGTTTTGTTCTTTTTTAATATGACCACATTGTCTTTCAAATCTTGGATCATTTTCCTGGCTTCTTTGTATTGGATTTCAATTTTCACATGGATC
This sequence comes from Carlito syrichta, assembly GCF_000164805.1. Classification (NCBI taxonomy): domain Eukaryota; kingdom Metazoa; phylum Chordata; class Mammalia; order Primates; family Tarsiidae; genus Carlito; species Carlito syrichta. The sequence continues at coordinate 207,441 of NW_007253877.1, read as the reverse complement.
TCACTGAGTTTCTTTGCTAGCTGCAATCTGAATTCCAACTCTGTCATGTCAGACATTTCATTCTGAGTAGGATCCATTGCTAGGAAAATGGTGCGATCTAGGTGATGAAACATTATGGTTTTTTGTGTTGCTGGAGTTCTCCCACTGATTCCTTCTCATCTGAGGTAGCTGACACTTTTTTTTTTTAATTTGCTATCATGTGAATGAGGTTTTTAAAATGTCTTCTTCTCTTTCCCCTTGTGTGTATGACTGTGGTGTAGTTTCGTAAGGCTGATTGGCTTAGTTTATGGGTGCTTTCAGAAGACCACAGCTCTGTATGTGTTACAGATAGGTTCTTGCAATGAATTTCTCAAGCATGACTCGCTGTGGCAACATATTTCTGTTTGGTGGTATAGCACAGCCCAGTGGATGGCACTTAAGAGGAAGAGGTGGCAGGTTGTCTCTTGATTCTTCGTGCACTGACCTTCAGCAGGGGCAGAGAGCTCCAGTAAAATCACACAGAGAGTACTCCCCCACTAACACTCACATTCTGGGAGAGGGGGCACTGCAGAAACATGAGCACTGGCTTCTTCTTGTGCAGATTTCCATGCTTCAGTGGGAAGATCCCCACTACTTTCACAACAGGGCACTGTGGGGTGGGAGGGATGAGAGACGCCTCCATCTTTGCGTTTATACCTGGGCTTTGGTGCTGCCTCCTTGGCAACTGACTCTGCACTTGCATATTCTTCCCTTAGGGATGGTCTGCACTGAGGGTACAAGAAACTCTAGGAAACCCACCACTCCGCTGGGGCCCACCAGGGTGGGGTGGTGGTGGTGCACAGGTTCATGGACAGACAATCACCGGCAGAATAGTGGCCTTACAGGGGGCAACCAGTATGGTGCACACCTTCTTGGCCTGGGTCTGGGTTGAGAGTGCAGCTGGCCACCCAGTTCTCTGCTCCCAAGAGGTTCTTGGACTGCCATTGACAGTGCTGCTCTGGGTTGCAGAGGCAGAAGGGCTCTTCAACTGTTGAGTGGTCAGCAGATTGGCGGAGGGGTGAGGGCCGCAAGGAACCCCTCCTGCTTACCCTTTCTGGCTGACTCTGAGCTCCTCAGGGGTCGACCTCAGCCGAACTCTTGCTGCGTTCCTTTTTTCAGTGCACCCCTGTCTCCTCAGTGCTTGCTCCAAGCAGTTCCAGGTCCTTCTCCCTCCATTTCCAATCAAAACGAGGGCATTCGCCAGCAACTTTATCTTCTTTTGGAGGAGAACTGGTATGCAGCCATCTTTGGTTAAAAAAAATTATTAATTTTAAAGGAGCACTCATTGCTCTTATGAAATATTGTGCATAGTATTCCTATGCCAATTAACAAACTCTCCAGTGAAGATTTAATCGTGATATCTGAAACCATTTGTTATAGTTACCTTATCTGATGATGGTATATCAAATGTTACAAAGCCAACTCTAGGGTAGAGGTTAAAAGGAATTTATATATATTTGCATATAATTACTATTATATATAATTATATTTGTATATCATGTCCTATTATACACACATCCACATATGTATACACATGGACACATGTATGTACACATTTTTTTTCCATTTTATTATTTTTATTTTTTTTTAAATTTATTTATTTATTATAAAGATGTGGGGTATAATTCAGGGTTATGTATTAATGATCATGCAGGTACCCTTGTTGATGAGGTATGCCCCTCCCTTCCCTAGCAGTTTCCACCAACTGCCAATCCCATCCCCCTTCCCCTGACAGTTTTCCGCTACTGCCAATTGCTTTCTTATAGCATTATAATTGTTCAAGGTTACCTCATGAGTGAGAACATATGGAACTCAGTTCTTTGTTTCTGTGATAAATCACTGAGTATGATCGACTCCAAATCCATCCAAGTTGCTGCAAAGTCCATATATTTGTCCGTCTTTAAGGCTGCATAATATTCCATTGTGTATATGTACCACATTTTCTTTATCTAGTCCAGCTTCGATGGGCAACATGGTTGGTTCCATGTTTTTGCTATTGTG
>NW_007253877.1:186435-205204 GCF_000164805.1 Carlito syrichta | reverse complement strand
TTATTAATGATGGCCATTCTACTTGGAGTTAGGTGGTATCTCAGTGTGGTTTGATTTGCATTTCTCTGATGATGAGTGAGGCTGAGCACTTTTTCATGTGCCTTATGGCTGCCCGTATATCTTCTTCTGAGAAGTGTCTATTCATGTCTTTTGTCCACTTTTTAATTGGGCTGTTTGTTTTTTTTCCTTTTGGTACGTTTGAGTTCCTTGTAGATCCTAGATGTTAGGCCTTTGTCAGATATATAGTTGGCAAATATTTTTTCCCATTCTGTGGGCTGTCTCCCTGCTCTCTTGATGGTTTCTTTGGCTTTGCAGTAGCTTGTCAGTTTAATGAGGTCCCGCTTGTCTATCTTTTCTCTTATGGCCTGGGCACTTCGGGTTTTGATGAGGAATCGGTTGCCAGTTCCAACTTCCGTAAGAGTGTTTCTTGCATTTTCTAAGGTTCTTAGAGTTTGAGGTTTTACGTTTAGTCTTTGATCCATTTAGAGTTAACTTTTGTATTTGGTGATAGGTCGGGGTCCTGTTTCAATCTTCTGTATGTGGTCAGTCATTTTTCCCAGCACCACTTATTGAATAGGTTCTCCTCTCCCCAGTAGTTGTTGTTGGAGGCTTTGTCAAAGATGAATTGGTTGAGAAATTGAGTCTTTGCTTCTGGAATCTCTATGCTGTTCCATTGGTCTGTATGCCTGTTCTTGTACCAATACCAGGTTGTTTTGATTACTGTAACCTTATAGTATAGTTTGAAGTCTGGAAGTGTGATACCTTCTGCCTCATTTCTTTTGCTAAGGATTGTTTTGGCTATTCATGGTCGTTTATGTTTCCATATGAATTTCTGTATTGTCATTTCCTGGTCTGACAAGAATGATGTTGGCAATTTAGTGGGTATTGCACTGAATCTGTAGATTGCCTTTGGTAGGATGGGCATCTAAACAATGTTGATTCTTCTGATCCATGAGCATGGAATATTTTTCCATTTGTTTGTGTCTTCGTGGATTTCTTTGAGCAGTATTTTGTAGTTCTCATTGTAAAGGTCTTTCTCTTCTCTGGTTAGGAAGATGCTGAGATATTTCATTTTTTTGGTGGCTATTGTGAATGGGATTGTGCTTTTTATTTGGGTCTCTGCCTGCTTGTTTTTGGTGTATAGGAATGCAACTGTCTTTTGCACATTTATTTTGTAACCTGAGACCTTCCCCAAATCCTTTATCAGTGCAAGTAGGGTTTTGAGAGATTCTCTTGGATTGTCAAGGTATAGGATCATATCATCAGCAAAGAGGGACAACTTGACTTCCTCTTTTCCAATTTGGATACCCCAGATTTCCTTCTCTTGTCTTACTGCCCGAGCTAGGACTTCCAACACAATATTGAACAAGAGGGGTGAGAGTGGGCAGCCTCGTCTTCTTCCAGTTTTCAGGGGAAATGATTCTAGTTTCTGTCCATTTAGCAGTATGCTAGCTGTGGGTTTGTTGTAAATGGTACTTACTATTTTGAGGTATGTTTCTTCTATACCTAGATGTTTGAGGGTTTTTATCAAGAAGCAATGCTGGATTTTATCAAAAGCTTTTTCTGCATCTTATGAGATAATCATGTGGTTCTTGCTGTTACCTCTGTTGATGTATTTAATGACATTTATGGTTTTTTGAATGTTGAACCAGCCCTGCATCCTGGGGATGAAGCCTACTTGGTCATAGTGAATGATATTTGAGATGTGTTTTTGGATCCGATTTGCCAGAATCTTGTTGAGAATTTCTGCAGATGTTGATAAGGAATATTGGCCTGTAGTTCTCTTTCTTTGTTGGATCTTTACCCAGTTTGGGTATCAGTGTAATGTTAGCTTCGCAAAACGATTTGGGGAGAATTCCAACTTTCTCAATTGCCTGGAATACTTTCTTTTTTTTTTTTTTTTGAATTGGAGTCTCAGTCACCCAGTCTGGAGTGCAGTGGCCACTTCCGGCCACCGCAGCCTCACCTGCTGGGGGCTCCGGCGATCCTTCCGTCTCAGCCTTCCAAGTAGCTGGAACTACAGGCATGCGCTACCATGCCCGGCTGATTTTTTGATTTTATTGTAGAGATGAGGTCTCACTGCCTAAGTGGGTCTCGAATCCGTGGGCTCAGGCAATCCACTCACCTCAGCCTCCCAAAGGCGTGGGATTACAGGCTGAGCCACCAAGCCGGCTTGGAATACTTTCAATAGGATTGGTATCAGCTCCTCCTTGTACGTTTTGTAGAATTCTGCTGAAAAGTCATCTGGTCCAGAGCTTTTTTTGGTAGGTAGTTTTCGTATGACAGAGTCAACTTCCTGGGTTGTTATGGGCCTATTTAATGTCTCAATGTCTTCTTGTTTTAACTTGGGGAGGTTGTGTGATGTCAGAAAGTCCTACATTTCATCTTGGTTTTCAAGTTTGTTTCCATATAGGTGTACATAGTAATCACTGATAATCTTTTGTATTTCTTCGGGGTCACTTGTGATTTGATCTTTTGTATTTCTGATTGTGTTTATTTGGACTTTTTCTCTCTTTTTCTTGGTCATTCTGGCTAGGGGGCCCATCAATCTTGTTAATTCTTTCAAAGAAACAACTTTTTGTTTTGTTGATGTTTTCTATGATATTTTTGTCCTCTGTGTCCTGTATTTGGGCTCTTATTTTTGTGATTTGGATTCTTCTGCTAAAGTTGGGGTTTTGGTGGTCTTCTCTTTCTAGCTCCTTTAGGTGATTTATTAGGCTCTCTACTTGTGATCTTTCCATTTTCTCGATGTGTGCTCATAGAGATATAAATTCCCCTCTTAAAACTGATTTCATGGCATCTCAGAGGCTTTGGTAAGTTGTTTCTTCATTTTCATTTGTTTCCAGGAATCTTTCAATTTCTTCTTTGATTTCAGTGGTAACCCAGTTATTATACACACACCCACATATGTATACACATGGACACATGTATGTACACATTTTTTTTTGAGTCAGAGTCTCACTCAGTCACCCAGGCTGGAGTGCCTCCCCAGTTCACGGCCACCCCAGCATCGACCTGCTGGACTCCAGCGATCCTTCCGCCTCAGCCTTCCAAGTAGCCAGAACTATAGGTGCGCGCTACCACACCTGGCTAATTTTTGATTTATTGTAGAGACGAGGTTGCCCATGCTGGCCTCGAACCCGCGTGCTCAGGCTATCCATTTGCCTTGGCCTCCCAAAGTGCTGGGATGACAGGCTGAGCCACCGAGCCCGGCCTAACCAACTTTTCAAGTCACAAATCTCATCATTTTCTGCTGCAATGATCTCTCACCTCACTTATTTTTTTATAATTTTATTTCTTTCTAAAACATAGATGGAGTCTCACTATGTTCCCCAACCTGGTCTCAAACTCCTGGCCTTAAGCAGACCTCCCACCTCAACCTCATAAAGTGCTGGGATTACAAGCACGAGCCACCGGGCCCAGTTCATTTCTCTTCTTTGAGCTGCTCTCTATCTATCTTCTCACCCTGTCTTTGACAATCTTCTCCTTGTCTGTGGTGATTATGTCATTGTCCTCCTTTTTGTTTCTTCACTTGGCCAAGATAGTTTGTACTTTCTAGCATTTGCCCTTCTGTCCTACCTAGGCAGAGAGTTATTGGCTTAACTAAACCCCATGCTAAGTCCTGAGGACACAGCTTTAAGGACCATTCTTCAAGAAGGCACTACTGATTCCTCCCCACTTCAAGTTTCACTTGTTGTGAGCTTTCCGGTAGACCCTGCTATGACCAAGTTTCAGTTAATCATTTTTAGAATGTGTGTTTGTTCCCTGGAATGTCGTTGTAACAGGGACAAGTTTCACGACTCTCTGACTCGCTTAGCACTGCCTTGTCTCAGTGTTTGATAGTACTGCCATACTGAGTGAATTTAACAGCTGTATTGTATCTGGGGATCTTCAGACATGTGCTGGAACATGGTTTGTTGGTAGTTATGTCTGGGAATACCAATTGGTGTGTACTTTTTTTTTTTTTTTTGAGTCAGAGTCTTACTCTGTTGCCCAGGCTGGAGTGCAGTGGCATGCTCACGGTCACACCAACATCGATCTGCTGGACTCAGGTGATCCTTCCAAGTAGCTGGGATTACAGGCATGCGCCACCATACCGAGCTAATTTTTTGATTTATTGTAGAGACAAGGTCTCACCAAGTTGCCAGGCTGGTCTTGAACCCGCAGTCTCAGGCAACTCACTGGCCTAGGTCTCCCAAAGTGCTGTGATCACAGGCTGAGCCACCAAGCCCAGCTGGTGTATACTTTTTAATTATATTCTCTGGCAAATGATATGACATTAATTATTCAAACTAGATATACATAAATCTGATGCCCTTTTAAATTTAAATCTTAAAGCCTCCTTATCTGATGGCTCCTAACAGTCTTGGAGATGGAAAAACAACCCTCAGGGCAAGATTGAATACAAACATTTGCATATCATGTCTGAGAGGAGTTTCTTTCTCAGAGTCTTCTGAGGAAAGCATCGCAGGGGTCCACAGTGGGCCAGGAAGACCTTTACAATGAGAGTCAAAGGAATTTTTCCAGTAAACGATGTTGAACACTGTACAGTGAATTATCTCCATACAGAAAAGTCCTACAAAGTGCAAGATCCATTTGTCTGATTTGCTCCAGTAAACACAAATTAGAAGTCTATTTGCTTATATTGCAAAGATTGGGTTTCTTTTATGGTATTGTTCCATAATGTCTTGGAGGCAGTGTGAGAGATAATTTATGCACTGAAAGATTGCCAGTAGTCTCTCAGGCATTCAAATGAGCGTACATTTTCCTCCCTGCTTGGATTTCTTATTTTAATACAGATGCTTGGGCCTAAGTCTTGGAGATGATTATTCGGAAGGCACAGGGTAGGGCCCAGTAAGCCAGACACACTTAAAAAGCAAGTTAAGACATTAAAAGATAGAGAAAGCCATGATGAAGAGAGAACAAACGCACACATTGACCCTTGTCACATATATAGACCTGGTTTACTCTTTTATCTGCTGTAGAGAGTCTATCCTATTACAGCTGTCACCCCTGGAGGGGTCAGTAATGTTGGAGGGTATCTTTGGATATCCTACCAAGGAAATGGGACACCCTGAGTCTGACATGGAAATGAATTTTATCCAAAACGAGGGGGACAGAGAACAGGCAGCTTCTTTTTTTCTCTGGTGAGTGGACTATTTTACCTTTTCAGTGCTATTTACTAACACAATATACCTTCCTCATTTCTCTTCCTTAGAAAAATCTAAATTTCCACAAAAGAGAAGTGGTGGATAATCACTTAAATGACATGCAGCTCAAACGCATTTAATATATAAGTATACCTACAATATTCTGACTCGGAGTTTCTGAGGAACACACCTTCTTTCCAAAGAATGAGCCCCTTGTCCATGTACTTTCAAATACAAAGAAGAAAAAAGTTGTTCCATTGGTGATTCTTGAAAAGAACTGTTATTTGAAATGCGTGACCCGTACATTTTGATACAACGTGGGTAACTAGCAACGTAAGGTCACTGTTGACTGTTTGGAAGGATCTAGGTTGATGAGAAGAATATGGACTGTGCACAGGAATGGGCCTCACAGAACTTTCAGATCAAGAGGCATCCATTTGATCAAGGATCCTCTGGAAACTGTCAAGAGAGAATCCAAACCCCTTGGCTCCCAGACTTCCCAGATCTTATTTTCTTTAGAGAATTAAGATATCTCAGAAGAGCAGAACGTTCCAGAAAAACTGGGAGTAGGCTGCTGAGAGTCCCTGACAATATAGATGAATTCTGGATTCATAAATTCGAACTAGAAAGACAAGGAAACCAGTACTTTCCAAACTTTTGACTGAAAACGACTGGACTAGGTGCATTTTTAGGGAGGGGATGTATGTGTGTGTGTGCGAGCGCACGCACATATATGTGCTTGTGTGCACCACACATGCATATGTGTTGTGATGGATAGAGGCAGCTTAAGGTTAATAGGAGTATTTTTCACTATTTATATATTTTCTTCACCTTTACCATCTGGTAGTGACAGAAAGGAATGGCAGATGATTGGTCATTATAAATACCTGATTCTTGCAAGGATGGCAGGAAAATAAATAATGGAATTATGAGCTAGGCTTTAGAAACCAAAATGGGCAGTGGGGTAGGATAGGTCAGACTGAATTGAATTCTCACTTTTTGGGACTGAGTAAGGGGTGTCAAGTAATTCCCTCACATCTATCAGAAAACTTCCATCTCTCTAGAACTGATTTTCTAGAGGCAAACATTAAACCAGACGGATCTGAGAATAAAATTCTGATGGTATTAAAATAGTCTGAATCACCAAGGCAAAATGGTGACACGCAATTTCAAGCGTCTGGCAGAAGGCTTTTGATCTTTCTTTCTAATCTCATGCCAGCAGCTGTTGCTGTGAGTTTCCCTAGAACAGTCATCTCCAACCTGGCGGGGTCTTGGACGAGATTGCTTTGACCTTTCTTTCCTGTTTCACGGTTTTGCTTCTTTGGTCCCCTTTTAGATTAAATCATTCTTTTGTTGTTTTGTTTTAAATGCTGTCTATGCTTGCAGTTTAAAGCCACAGAATAGTAGCAGCATATGCTAGTGCAAAACAACCCTGGATTGAACCCATTTTTGCCACTTACTACCTGGGCAAGTATTGAAGTCTGGAAACCTCTGTTTCCTCATCTGTCAACTGGATACCAGTACCTACCAAATGGGAAACTCACAACACAGAACCTGGCAAATAATGAGTGCTTTATAAGTATTATTATTTTTGCTCTTGTTATTATTATTACTATTTTATTTAATTGGGGGTCTCATTCTGATGCCCAGGCTGGAGTGCAGTGGCACGTTTACATATCACCACAGCCTCAACTTTCTAGGCTCAGGTGATTCTTCCACCTCAGCACCCCCATGTAGCTGGAGCTACATGTACACACCACCTTGCTCAGCTAATTTTTTTTTTTTGTAGCAATGAGGGCTTGCTATGTTGCCCAGGCTGGTCTCAGACCCCTGGGCTCAAGAAATCCTCTTGCCTTGGCCTCCTGAGGGTGTGGAACTACAGGCACGCACCACCATGCCTGGCTAATTTAAAAAATATATATTTTTGTGGAGATGGGGTCTTGCTATGTTGCCCATGTTGGTCTCTAATTCCTGGCTCAAGCTATCCTCCCTCCTCAGCCTCCTGAATACCTGGGACTACAGATGTACACTATACCATACCTGTCTAATTTAAAAAAATTTTTTTTGTGGAGATGGAGTCTTGTTATGTTGCCCAGGCTGGTCTTGGACTCCTGTGCTCATGCAATCTTGCTGCCTCAACCTTTCAAAGTGCTGGGACTATCGGCGTGAGACACCGTGCTTGGCCTATTTTCTCTCTTAATATTTTCACATTTTGAAACCCTGGTGCTCTGTGACAATTTAAGGAATCCACAAAAACCTCCGTTCCCTAAACTGAAGAACCTGTATCAGTCTCTGAATTGGAGATCATCTTCTTCACACTGCTCCAGGTTTCTCTGGCAACTGGCTTCCTCGAGAACATTCTGAAGCCTATGAAGTGGCCTCTAGTTGTGTTATCACAGACGCTGAGCTTCTATCTGATCAGCTCATTACCTAATGAAGGACTCTGCACAGCACTGCCTAGGACTGATATTTTTAACAGCAGCTCACAACGCTCATCACATTGGATGTGGCAATGAAGTCAAATGACATCTCCCAGTTGGACTGACGGATGTCCGCTCAGCACCGAAGGATGCCATCTGTCACCGGGAGGCATGGTGGAAGCACACCATGTGAGCACCGTGCCCAGAACAAAACTCTCCATTCTTTGGGGTGATGCCTACAAGAAGCTGTGGGTACCATTGCCCTGACTGAAACACTCACAAGTGTGAATGAGTCAGATTCAGCACAAAGGTAAGGACCCCAGAGCTGGAGTCTAGGAGACAGGTTCTTTGTCGTTTCCTGAGCTCAGAATCCTAGAAGTTTCTCCAGAGCCAGCCTTGCCCTGCTAGACCCCTGCAGGCTGTCCATGGCCATTCCTAGGACTGGGGACCGTTTCAGACATGACTGGCTCTTCAGAAGTGATTCCTGTGAGCTCTCGTTCAGAGTGTCAGGTCGCAGAGGCAGACATTTCCAGTCACTTGGTTTTTTACTTTTTTGTTTCTGCCTCTGGCAAGTGATTGGGAGCTATTCCGTCGGTAAAGAAGATGGCTGGACTGCTTTGGGAAGAAACGAGACAGAAGAAAACATTGTTGTGACCTGGATGAGCAACTGGATGTTGAATTCTAATGATTTCTGTTTATGGTATATTGCCCTGTTTATTGTGTGTGTGTGTGTGTGTGTGTGTGTGTGTGTGTGTGTGTGTGTGTGTGTATGTTTCAAATTTGGACTGTCGGTTTTTTTCTAGGAAAACTGGAAATGTGAGCTGTGAATGCTTATTAAGTAAAGCCCTGGGAGCAGCAAAGCTTCAGGAAACCTGCTACCTACAATTCCTTCCCTCTTCCTCCCTCCCTCTATTCCACACCTACCCTTTCCCTTTTCTCCTTTCTTTCCTTCTTTCTTCCATTTTTAAAGATTTTTATTTATTTATTTATTTATTTTTATTTTTTGAGTTGGAGTCACACTCTGTCACCCAGGCCAGAGTGCAGTGGCACGCTCCTGGCCACCGCAGCCTCAACCTGCTGGGCCCTGGCGATCCTTCTGCCTCAGCCTTCCAAGGAGCCGGAACTCCAGGTGTGCGCTACCACACCCGGCTTATTTTTTTGATTTGTTGTACAGACGAGTTCTCACCAAGTTGCCCAGGCTGGTCTTGAACCCCTGAGCTCAGGCAATCCTCTTGCGTCGGCCTCCCAAAGTGCTGGGTCTTTCTTCCACTTTTAAAAAGTGACTAGCACTGGGGTATATGTGAGAGAATACACTGCAAGCAAAAGGTCCCTGTTCTCAAGAAGCAGTCTAAAGGGGAGACAGACTTTTTGTTTGTATTTTATTTTAGGGTTGTGGGGATTCGCTCCATAAGTAAATTGCGTGCAGGTGTGATTTGGGCTTCTAGCGAGCCTTCTCTCCTCCTGGTAGGGGATATGGTACCCAGAGGGTGGTTGTGTGCCCCTTATCCTTCCTTCCTCTCTCCCCTCATTAGCCGTGCCGGCGTTGGCTGTTCCGGCCTTTGTGCTCGCATGCCCAGTGTTGAGGGCCCACTTGTGAGTGAGAACATGCGGTATTCCGTCTTCTGTGTCTGTGATCGTTCACTTAGAAGAATGGTCTTCAGTTGCATCCATGTTGGTGCAAAGGACATGGTTTTGTTCTTCTTTGTGGCTGCATAATATTCCATAGTGTACACGTACCACATGTTGTTTATCCAGCCCACTTTTGAAGGGCATCTGGGTTGGGTCCATGTCTGCTAATGTGACTGGTGCTGCAATGAACATGCATGTGCTGGTGTCTTTTTGAGAGAGTGTTTTTTGTTCCTCTGGGTATATTCCCAGAAGTGAGATTGCTGGATTGGAGGGTAGCTCAATTTTTAGTTTTTGAGAAAAGCGCCACACTGCTTTCCCCAGAGATTAAACTACTTTACACTCCCACCAACAGTGTGAAAGTATTCCCTTTTCTCTACAGCCTTGCCAACGCCTGTTGTTCTTTGACTTTTTAATGCTAGCCATTCTGACCAGTGTGGACGGTATCTCAATGTCGTTTTGATTTGCATTTCTCTGCTGATGAGTGACGCTGAGCATTCTTTCATGAGCTTGTTGGGCGCTTGTATGTCTTCCATTGAGAAGTGTCTGTTAACGTCCTTCACCCACTTTCTAATGGGGTCATTTGTCTTTTTCCCGAGACAAACATATTAATAAGTAGCACTGCCATTATGGAAGTTCATGTAGGGTCCTGTGAGGAATACAGTCGGAAGGGATCATTCTACCTCGCATGCTAGGAGAGGATATGTAGAGAAGTTGTCACTTGAGGTTTGTTACTGTTAGAGAAAAAGCAGTAACAGATTTGAGCACTTGTCAGACTTTATTATATCACGTGTACACACACACACACACACACACACACACACACACACACACACGAAAGTCAGTAAAGAAAGAGACTCTTTAAGAATCTCAGAGAAGGACTTTAGGCACAATAAAAAAAAAGTTTACCAAAATCCAAGACTGAGTGTTTAGCCAAGATGCTTAACAAATTGCCCCCATCTTTGTAGTCAGCTGTTTAGGACCCAACTTTGGTGCAGTTAAGCAAATAAATGCTCAGTTTCTGTAAATCTTGCTGTCGTCATGTTTTGTTTTTTGAGAATTGCTAGACAAGCAAAAATTAGGTGCAGATTTTGATTAACTTGCAACATTGTTAGTAACATACGGGGTTGTTATTACTTGCAAATTCTTTCTCAGTAATAAAATGTTGGACATTCACAAAATTCTTTCTTAATAATAAAAACAATGGATGGAAATCTCACTGCAGAAGTGAGAGAGGGCATTCCAGGAAGCAAAGACCACATGAGCAAGAGAATAGAAGCAAAAAGTAGTCAGTTCTGGTGGGGAAATGGGAGTGACTTATTACGGCAGGAGGTTAGGGCCAGAGTGGAATGGGAGCCATGTTCTTGTTTCCAATCCCAACTGCTTTCCTCTCTTCCTTTCTTCTCTTTTGGGTATGTCCAGTATCTGTATGTTGGTGGTTTACATAAGGGTGTTTCCCATATCTGTGAACATGGTTATTTTTCTTCCTTTTTTCCTTCTCTATTCTTCATAGAGCATCAGGTGTGCTGATCTTTCTTCAGGTCTTCCGATTCTTTCTTCTGCCAATTGATATTTTTCTTTTTGTTTTTTTTTGTACTTTTCAGCTTCAGATTTTCCATGGGGTTCTTTTTTTTCTTTCTTTTTTTTTTAAAGAAGTAATTACTATCTGTGTTACTCCAAGTTCTGCAGAAAAATAGAAACAACAGGATATGGTATATATATTTATATGACTCTTGTATATAGAAAGAGTTTTCTTATGAGTGATTGGTGCACATGATTATGCAGGCCAAGAAGTCCCATGATCTGCCATCTGCAAACTGAAGGCATAGAAAGACTGGTAGTGTAGTTCCAGTCTAAATCTGAGGGCTGAGAATGGGAGACTAGTTGTGAAAATCCCAGTCCTAGTCAAAAGGGCTGAGAAACAGCTGATGTCTGAAGGCAGGAGAAGATGGATGCCCCAAATCTAGTGGAGAGAGCAAGATTCGCCCTTTTTCTGCCTCCTTGTTCTGTTCGGGCCGTGGGTGGGTTGATGCTCACCCACAGCCGTGAGGGCAATCTTTTTTACGTACTCTGTGAATTCAAATGCTCATCTCTTTCAGAAGACACGCCAGAAGTAATGTTTTAGTGGCTATCTGGATACCAGCTCAGTCAAGTTGACACATGAAATTATCACTGCACTGTTTCTATTGATATTCTCTATTTGATGAGTCATTGTTATTATGCTTTCCTTTGGTTATTTAACAATGATTTCCTTTAATTCTTAGAACACATTTTCAACAGCTGCTTTGAAATCTTTGTGCAGTAATTCCAAACTGGCCTCCTTCAGAGGCAGTTTTTTTTTCCCCTTTGTTTTTGCTTACCATGTTTTCCTGGGTATGGGTTATACTTTCTGTTTCTTTGCATGTCTTCTCCTTTTTTGTTAAATGCATCTTTTATCATATATTATAATAGTAACTCTGGACATTGTTCTGCTTCCTGTTTCTGAGACTTAGTGTTTTTTCCTTTTAGTTTGGTCATTTATTTATTTCGTGACTTGACTGGACAAGTTCTGTGGAGTCACTTTCCTCCACATTGTGCAGCCTCTGATGTCTTGTTCAGATATTTTTTTCTTGATTTTACCTTTTGTCCTGGCTTCCTTGGGGTTTTCCCTGGTTCTGCATAAACCAGTTATTGGTCAAAGATTATAATTAAGCTTTTATCCAGTTATATTATTATCCTATTTTCACAAATATGCCATATACGTGGCTTGGAGATCACCCCTACATTTTGAGAGTTGACCATTTTGCCCTTGTTCATTCAGGGACTAGTGCCTTGGGGTGCTCTCTCCAGTGCTCCCTGCTCCCTGAGGGCACAGTGCTGAGTATATGCACATACCTCCAGTATGTGATACATTGGTGTATGGCCTAGAAAATGCTACGAAAGTCACACTCCCTCCATCCTGCTTTAATTACTCCCTCCATCCTGCTTTAATTACTCCCGAGAGGGTGCAGCCTAGAGCGCGTATGGCCCTCTAGGCCCCCAGAGGTGCCTTTGAGCACAGCAGGGCTCTTCTTGGCCAACTCTTTCTCAGACTCTCTCTGTTATCTTTTGGCAGGGCTGCTCTTTAGCTTATTGCCATTTGCACCATGGAGCTATCAGCCCCATCTCCATCACTTGTCACCAATATTTTCGACAGTATTGTTGTGGGAAAACCGAGAGGCCGTGACACTGAGGCTATCTTAGGAAGTAGCAGTTTTATGAGTGCAGGCGTGACTCAGTGAGCTAATGCTCCCAGGCTGAGCATCCCGGGGAGGGAGGAGAGGGGTCTTATACCTTAGTTTAGGTAAGGAGGGGGTTGGGTTGTGTGATTATACAATTTTCTTTGGAACTTACACGGTTGTACTTAGCAAAAACAGATCTTCAAAGAACAAATGGTCTCCAGGATATGCGTAACAAACAGAGGTTGTAAATTGATCACTTAGCAACGAGAGGATTTGGGTTAAGGTTGTGAATTGGTTACTATCTTGCATTTCTAGGAAAGCTGTCTTTGGCTATTTGGTTCTCTCAAGTGAAACCTGTCTAGTGGGTTTTTGGGGCTTGTAGATTCCTTTAAAAGGAATACTTTTAACTGTTATCAGCCCTTCTCTGCCACAGTACCATTAGGCATAAACTTCTTCATGTTCTGTGCCAAAGTCGCTCCCGTCAGGCAGAGCAGTGGAGTTCTCCATTCTTCCAACCTGCCCCTTTCCCTGGGAGGAGCCTCAGAGCCACCATGCCAAAGCTAGGGGTAGGGAGAATCTCCCACTTCTGCCAGAACGCCACCCACTCTAGAAGGAGGGTTGGGAGGATGGCTGCCCTTTACCTTTGTGGTTTGCCTCCCTGGGGCAAAACCTCTTCTCCTGCAAGCTGTAGTGCAGACAACCAGTATTCACAACTTGCAGAAGCCGAGCAGGACCCTCACCCTACCAGTGTGAGCTGGGTGGAGAAGAGAGCCCCATTCTGTTGGCCATGCCTGCTAAGAACACTGCTTTCATGACAGGAGACCGTGCCGCATGAGAGATGCTAGAGGCCTGCCCCTTCCTAGGGGAAACCACAGCCGCCAACTATGAGCAGAGGGAAGCAGGAGACCCCCCTTCCTCCTGTGCTCATCTGCAGAAGTTCTTGTCCCTCATGGAGCCATGACTAGATGCCAAAGGTTCTCGCTGTCTGAATCAGGATTTGGTAAAATGCAACTAAACGTTTTCCCATTTGCTCTGTGTCCCGAGGGAACTCTCAGAGATGTGGTATGGTTGTTCTCTTTTGATGTCCTCTGCCAGTTGAGTGCTTGTTTGCTGGGGCATTCACCTGGGTCTTCACGTTGCCATTCCCCACATTCTTTCTCCATCAGGCTGGTTATTACATTTTGAAATTTGAGGCTAAACTCATTGGCATCCAGCAAGCAGACTGTCAGTGTTGCATAAATGTAAAACAATGGAATGGCAGTTGTTAACGAAAATGATTTCTAAATGATTTTAAAAGGGTAAATCCATCAGTTAAGTGTCTAGTATTTACCAAGTTGTTGTATCCACCTGGATGCTAATAACATTAGCCATAAGTCAAGCTGAGCATCTGGTGTGTGTGTGTGTGTGTGTATGTGTGTGTGTGTGTAATTCTTTATTTTCACTAAATTAGAAACACCGAAGTCAAAAAGAACGCAAGTGATTGTGACCCTGCCGACTAGTTTTTCAGGGCAAGGCAAGGGCTCAGAATTCCTGGAGTGATTTCTCCCCAAAGATGACTTCCGGTGCTCTGTCAGGTGTAAAGCCAGCAGGATTATGAGGGTTTCAGTCTGGGATAAAGCAGCTTATGTTTTCCTAATCCACTCTTTTATTACATTCCACTCTTCAAAGTAATTTTTTTTTCCATTTTCATTACATCACATAGAGGTGGTTTTAAAATACAATTGACTAATATGAAGTCCACTAGCTCTTGTATTGAGTGAAATATCTCACATACTTTTTTGAAAGAGTCAAACTCTCAGTGATCAGTTTATCATATTTTGGCTTACTAATGAAATCCTGATATCATATCCTCAGCAGTAACATCTTAAAATATCATCTCTGAAATGACATGTTTAGGTGATCCTGGGCCCATGGTTGAGCTATGACACTTGGGTACATTTCATGAAATCACAGAAATGGTTTTTAGCAGCTTTATAGGCGTCGCCATGAGCTGGTTTTTTGGGGGTTTTTTGAGTTGTAGTCTCATTCTCTCACCCAGGCTGGAGTGTAGTGGCATGCTTCCGGCCACCGCAGTCTCGACCTGCTGGGCTCTGGCGATCCTTCTGCCTCAGCCTTCCAAGTAGCAGGAACTACAGGTGTGTGCTACCACGCCCGGCTAATTTTTTATTTATTGTAGAAACGAGGTCTCGCCAAGTTGCCTGGGCTGGTCTCGAACCCCCAGACTCAGGCAGTCCACTCACTTTGGCCTCCCAAAGTACAGGGATTACAGGTTGAGCCACTGAGTCTGGCCTCAGAGTTGTTTGTTGATTGCAAACTGCTGCCCGAGTAGAGAGCTCAATGGATGTTGGCAGGGACCCTTCCATCTTGAGTCCTCAGCTCCTGCTTTCTTGGTACTGAAGATGACATATTTTTTCCAGTCTACGCCACAATGCATAAAAAAATCTTTAACTTGAACAAGTTTCTTTTTCTAAAACGTGATTTCAGTGCTGAATGGATCAAAGTGTTGCCCAACCCATCAACCCCATACACATAGGCCAAGAGCTGACTCATACAGCACAGAGTTGCAGTTCAGCTCTGACACCAACTACCCAGAGTTAGTCCCGATCGACCCCACAGGTTCAGGCCTATTCCCCAACAGCACTGTGCTCACTTCAGACTCCGGCTACCAGCCTGGGGATCCTCAGGCCACCCCCAGCTGACCAACTGGGTAGGAATTTGGGAGTTCCCGTAACCCCCTCAGGTTTGAAAATTCGCCAGAAAAACTCACAGAACTCGAGAAAATGCTAGGTTTACAGTTTATTATAGAAAATACAAACCAGGACCAGCCAAAAGAAGAAGCATATAGGGCAATGTCTGGGACGATTCTGAAGGCAGTTTCCAGGTGTTATCCGCATAGAATGAGGCTATGTCACCTTTCAGCACATCAACGTATTCATCCACCAAGAAGCTCTACTGCACTTCGGTGTTTAGAGTTGCCACTAGGGCTTCATTACATGGACATTCTTGTCTTCTTTTTTTTTTGATTCAGAGTCTCACTCTGTCACCCAGGCTGGAGTGCAGTGGCACGCTCACAGCCATCCTAGCATCGACCTGCTGGGCACAGGTGTTCCTTCCACCTCAGTCTTCCAAGTAGCCCGAACTACAGGTGCGCACTCCCATGCCCAGCTGTTTTTGATATATTGCTGTGTTGCCCGGGCTGTTCTCAAACCCACAAGCGCGCACTCCCATGCCCAGCTGTTTTTGATATACTGTAAAGACAAGGTCTCGCTGTGTTGCCACAGGCTCAGGCAGTCCTCTCACCTTGGCCCCCCCAAAGTGCTGGGATTGCAGGCTTGAGCCACCACGCCCAGACTACATGGGTTCTTGATGGAATCATTGGCCAAGTGATTGACTCAGTCTCCGGTCCTCCAGCCCGCCTAGGAGGTAGGTCTGATGTCACATGGCTCAAAGCTCCACCCCTCTTGTTACATAGATGGCATTCCCAGCATGGCTGGCCTCCATCCTGCAACTATTAGAGCCCCATGGTGAGTTCCCTCTTTAGCATAAACTCATAAGGGGTCCATCATGAATAGCAAAGATACTCCTGAAACTCAGTAAATTTCAAATGTTTAGAAACTCCATCCCAGGAACCGAGGACAAAGTTCAGACAAATTCTTGTACAACATGCAGCTTCATCTGATTGTGAAGTCTGTGTCAGCAGCATGTGTATTTGACACGACTCTTCCTGCTGGCATGCTGTTTATAAAACACGGTCTCTGTGGCTGCATTTGATGGAGGGCCTCAGCCAATCTCTTATTCAGCGATTTCTCTGAGCTCAAGTATTATCATTTAAAAACAGGCCAGGCTCAGTGGCTCAGCCTGTCATCCTAGCACTTTGGGAGGCCGAGGCGAGTGGATTGCCTGAGTCCGCGGGTTCGAGACCCGCCTGGGCAACTTGGCGAGACCTCGTCTCTACAATAAATCAAAAATTAACTGGGCATCACAGCGCACACTCGTAGTTCCAGCTACTTGGAAAGCTGAGGCAGAAAGATTGCAGAACCCAGCATGTCGACGCTAGGGTGGCTGTGAGCGTGCCATGACACTCCAGCCTGGGCGACAGCGTGAGACTCCAACTCAAAAAACAAACAAATAAAATAAAAACATAGGGGAAATCTTCTTGATATTGGTCTAAGCAAAGATTGTTTGGCTGTGAACCCCCCAAACATAGGAAACAATAGTAAAAACAAACAAACAAATGGGATTGCACCAAGCTAAAAAGGCTTCTGCATAGCAAAAGGAAGCAATCAACAGAGAGAAGAGACAACTTACAGAATGAGGGGAAATATTTATGAACCACACATTTGATAAGGGTTGAAATGTAAAACGTACTGTAAGGAATGCAGGTAGCTCAATAGCAAGAAAACAAATTACCCGATAAAAATGGGCAAAGAAGCCGGGCTTGGTGTCTCAGCCTGTAATCCCGTACCATTGGGAGGCTGAGGTGAGTGGATTGCCTGAGCCCGCGGGTTCAAGACCCGCCTGGGCAGCGAGACCTCATCTCTACAATAAATCAAAAAATCAGCTGGGCATGGTAGTGCATGCCTGTAATTCCGGCTACTTGGAAGGCTGAGGCGGAAAGGGTCGCCGGAGCCCAGCAGGTCGAGGCTGCAGTGGCCGGGAGCGGCCACTGCACTCCAGTCTAGGCGACAGAGTGAGACTCCAACTCAAAAAAAAAAAAAAAAAAAAGGGCAAAGAACCAGAATAGCCACTTCTCAAAAGAAGAACAACAAATGACAGCAGTTCTATAAAAAGGTGCTCGCTCTATTCACAATAGCAAAAATGTGGAAACAACCATGCCCCTCGAAGCTGGACTGGATAAAACAATGTGGTACATATACAACATGGAATATTATGCAGCCACAAAGAAGACAAATATATGGACTTCGCAGCAACTTGGATGGATTTGGAATTGATCATACTCAGTGATCTATCACAGAAACAAAGAACAGAGTCCCATATATTCTCACTCCTAAGCGGAACTTGAACAATTATCATAATATTATAAGAAAGGGATTGGCGGTAGTGGGAAACTGTCAAGAGATGGGGAGTGGGATTGGCAGTTGAGGGAAACTGCCAGGGAGGGAGGGGCACACCTCATCAACAAGGGTACCTGCACAATCAACGTGTGTACACCTACCCTGAATTGACCCCACATCTTTAAAAGAAAAAAAAAGTATTCAACATTGGGTAGCCCCTTCGGATTCCCTCCCACCATGGGAGCTTTTCTGTCCTCTCAATAAATCCTGCTTTAAAAAAAAAAATGTTCAACTTCACTAGGAAATCAGGGAAGTGCAAATTAAAACCACAGAGAGACACCACCTCACACCTATTAGGATGGCTACGATCAAAACAAACAAAAGGTAAGTGTTGGTGAGAATGTGGAGGAAACGGAGCCCTCATACACTATTGTTGTGAACCCTTGTGCACTGTTGTATGACCATCATGGAAAATAGTGTGGAGGTTCCCTAAAAAAATTAAAAATAGAACTACCCAAGGTGGAAGGATAGCTTGAGGTGGTCTTCTGTTCAAAACCAGTCTGGGCAACATAGTAAGACCCCATCTCTACAAAAATTAAAATAAAATAGCCAGACATGATGACAAAAATAAAAAAAGGAAAAGAAAAAGAAAAAAAAGAAATAGAACTACAATATGATTCAAGAATTTTACTTTTGAATAGATAGCCAAAGGAAATAAAATCAGTATGTTAAAACAATATTTGCACTCCCATGTTTATTTCAGTATTGTTCACAATAGACAAAATATGAGATCAGCCTATATCCATAACAGATAAATGGATAAAGAAAATAAGCACCATGGAATACTATTCAGCCTTTAAAAATATTGTAATTTGGGACAATGTGGATGAATCTGGAGGACACCATGGCCAAGTAAAATAAGCCAGGCACAGAAAGACAAATACTGCACGATGCCAAACTCATGAAAACAGAGAGCAGAAT
This sequence comes from Carlito syrichta, assembly GCF_000164805.1. Classification (NCBI taxonomy): domain Eukaryota; kingdom Metazoa; phylum Chordata; class Mammalia; order Primates; family Tarsiidae; genus Carlito; species Carlito syrichta. Next base: position 186,812 of record NW_007253877.1, on the reverse strand, counting down.
GCTGGTTACCAGGGGCTGAGGGGATGTTGGTCAAAGGACAAAAAACTGCAGTTAGATAGGAAGAGTAGCCTCAAGGGATCTCTTATAGGGCATGGTGACTATAGGTAATCAGGAGGGATTTTTTTTATTTGTTTGGAGTCAGAGTCTCACTCTGTCACCCAGACTGGAGTGCAGTGGCACAATGATGGCTCATTGCCACCTCCAACTCCTGGGCTCAAGAAATCTTCCTGCTTTGGCCTCCCAAAGTGCTGGAGCTACAGGTGTGAGCCACCACATCTGGCCTAACGATGTGTTGTATAATGGGAAATTGCAAAAAGACTAAATTTTTTTTTTTTTTTGAGTTGGAGTCTCACTCTGTCACCCAGACTGGAGTGCAG
>NW_007253877.1:175848-186415 GCF_000164805.1 Carlito syrichta | reverse complement strand
GTGCAGTGGCCGCTCCCGGCCACTGCACCCTCGACCTGCTGGGCTCTGGCGATCCTTCCACCTCAGCCTTCCAGGTAGCCGGAATTACAGGCACACGCTACCACGCCCGGCTAATTTTTTGACTTATTGTGGAGATGAGGTCTCGCTGCCCAGGCGGGTCTCGAACCCACGGGCTCAGGCAATCCATTCACCTCAGCCTCCCAAAGGCGCGAGATTACAGGCTGAGCCTGGCAAAAAAGACTGAATTTTAAATGTTCTTAACACACAAAAAGATAAACATGTGAGATAATACACATGTTAATTAGCTTGATTTAGTCATTCCACAATGTATGCATATATCAAAACATGTTATATACCATAACCATATAGAATTTTTGTTGCCAAAAAAGAAAATATCTTTAAATAATTGTTTTGTTCCTTTCTTCCATTCTTCCCTATTACTTTGAACTCAATAAACTATTTTGTAGGAAATACAATTTTTAAAAATTATTTGTTCCCGTGTATATCCCAAAATGTGATTCCCTTCTGACTTGGGACCGTTCTTCGTCTCTGATCATTGCTAACGCTTACTGGCCACTGTTTCCCAGTCACTGAGCTCAACACTTAACGTACATCACACCCAAATGACAGCTCTGCAAATTTCGATCATCACTAGCTCCATTGTACACTGAAGATGGGGGAGCAGAGAGAAGTCACATCCAAAGTAACTTGCCCAAAGTCACAAAACCGAAAAGGGGCAGAGCTGGGAGGTACACACAGGAAGTCCAGTGTCGCGCCTGTGCCCTTACTGATTAGAGTGTGCCGCTGTAGCAACAAAAGCGTCAGCTCAGCACTGGAAAGTTCTGGAGAAACTCAGTTGGCTGACCATAAAGCAACTGTTCTTTACCTGACAAATAGTGCAAAAGCATCAGCAGTTTAATGTCCTCATATGATGATTCTTTTCTTCTTTTTTTTTTGAATCAGGGTCCCACCCTCTCGCCCAGGCTGGAGTGCAGTGTGGCATGCTCATGGCTCTCCACGGCCTTGAATGCCTCAGCTGAAGTAATCCTCTTGCCTCAGCCTTCTGAGTAGCTAGGACTACAGGCATGCTTCCCCATACCTGGTTGATTATTTTATTTTATATTATTATTATTATTATTATTATTATTATGTAAAGATGAAGCCTTGTGACATTGCCCAAGCTGGTCTCGAACTCCTTGGCTCAAGCAATCTTCCCACCTCGGCCTCCCAAAGTGTTGGAATTACAGGTGTGAGCCACTGCCATCGTCCAGGCTGGAGTGCAGTGGCACGCTCATGGCCACCATAGCCTTGACCTGCTGGGCTCAGACGATCCTTCCACCTCAGCCTTCCAAGGAGCCAGAAAGACAGGCACGTGCTACTATACCCGGCCCGTTTTTTATTTATTGTAGAGACGACGTCTCGCCAAATTGCCCGGGCTAGTCTCGAGCCCGTGGGTTCAGGCAGTCCTCTCACTTCGGCCTCCCAAAGTGCTGGGATGACAGACTTGAGCCACTGCACCTGGCCCAGACAATGTTTCTTAACAGAAAACACATTAAGGATTCAGATCCAATAAAAGGCAATAAAATTCAATTTTCAAATATTTGTCATTCCTTGGATTCTTGTGAAAAGTCTTCAGTTACCAATCCGCTATCCCAACATATGCAGAGACAAATTCTATATTTACACTAGGGCCTTTTTACAATTTAATGTGACCTTATTATGAGTTGTAGTATTAATGTCCCTATTTTCATGACTATTTATTTATTTATTTATTTTTTGAGTTGGAGTTTCACTATGTCGCCCAGACTGGAGTGCAGTGGTCGCTCCCGGCCACCGCAGCCTCGACCTGCTGGGCTCCGGCGATCCTTCCACCCCAGCCTTCCGAGTAGCTGGAACTACAGGTGCGCGCTACCACGCCCAGCTTATTTTTTGATTTATGGTAGAGATGAGGTCTCGCCTGCCCAGGCGGGTCTCGAACCCGCGGGCTCAGGCAGTCCACTCACCTCAGTCTCCCAAAGGCACGGGATTACAGGCTGAGCCACCGAGCCTGGCTTCCAAGACTATTTTTACACCTGAATGAATCACTTTTGAATCATTGGCACATTTAAAACATCATAATAGGGCAACCGCTTCGGGTCCCCTCCCACTGTGGGAACTTTTCTGTCCTCTTAATAAATCCTGCTTTCAAAAAAAGGAATCATAATAGTAACAAAAAAAGTTCAAGTTTAAGAAAGTTAAGGAAAAGCTTAAACGATATAAAAATGTATTGATCAATGAGTCTCTGTGTCCTGTCTGTCAAACGGGGCAGTAGTCTTAAGTGGCCAGAGTGTGGCGTCCACAATGCGAGCACAGGTAGAGTGCCATAGTGAGGGGTACAGTGCCCCGAAGACAGACAGAGCTGGAACCTTGAATGCTCGCAGGGCAGGCACCAACAGGCCTGCAGGGACCCTGCGACGAGACTCTTCATTCCTGCTGTAATTATACCTTGCTCTGAAAAGTATACATTTTTTCCTGATGGACAGGGATTTTTACTTTTGTTTTTGCAACCCCCAGTAGGGGAAACGTTGGTCATGGTCACCCTAGTCTGAGAAGGAAGAGGGAGGATTTTGCATGGAGAATCCTTCATGGGGGACAGACGAGCGATAACATCAAGAGCAAAAGTACAGAGTCATGAGGGAGCCTTGTGTACTTTGTCCTCTGGTGTTTGTTTTTTTTTTAATCAAAAACATTTTTTTGAATTTTAGATTCAGGGGAGCGGGTGCAAGTGTGTTACCCTGGCGTGTTGTACGAGCATGCTGGTGGGGAGTGGGCTTCCTGTGTCCCCATTCTCCAAACCCTGAGCTTTGTACCAAGGGTAGCCTGGCACCGAAGGGTCCCCTGTCTCCTTCACCGCCTCTCTTTGAGTGGCCTCTGTGTCTGTTATTTCCATCTGTGTTTCCTTTTTGCTCCCACATGCAAGTGACAACACTGAGACTCATTTAGTGTCCTAAAATTTAAAATGTATTTGAAAATGATAAACCATTCTTTATTCACTTACACAGGTTTTTTTGAGTTGGAGTCTTAGTCTTTCGCCCAGGCTGGAATGCGATGGCACGCTCATTGTCACCCCAGCCTCGACCTGCTGGGCTCAGGCGATCCTTCCACCTCAGCCTCCCAAGTAGCTGGAACTACAGGCATGTGCCACTACACCCGGCTAACTTTTGATTTATTGTAGAGATGAGGTCTCACCAAGTTGCCCGGGCTGGTCTTGAACCCGCAAACTTAGGCAATCTACTCGCCTCAGCCTCCCAAAGTGTTGGGATGACAGGCTGAGCCACCAAGCCTGGCCTACATAGATATTTTATAAACCTTTCCCATCATTATGAAAGAGGGGATGGAAGACATATTTAAATCAATTCGGTCATTCTTCCTTTTTTTTTTTTTTTTTTTTTAATTTAAAAATTTTTTGAGTTGAGGTCTCACTCTGTCAACCAGGCTGGAGTGCAGTGGCACGATCACGGCTCATGCAACCTCAAGCTCCTGGCCATCCTTCCTCCTCAGCCTCTTGAGTAGCTGGTACTACAGGCGTATGCCACCACACTGGCTAATTTTTTGATTTTTTTGTTTTTTTGAGAGACAAGGTCTCGCTATGCTGCCCAGGCTGGTCTCAAACTCCTGGGGCTCAAGCAATGCTCTTGTCTCAGCCTCCCAAAGCGCTGAGATGACAGGCGTGAGCCACTGTGCCTAGCCAGGTCACTATTCCTTATAACTTTTAATTCATTTCAAAACTCAGCAAGCTGACTTTGAATGGATCTTCTTGGGAAACATTTCTTTTAGTAAAAAAAAAAAAATCCACATCCAGAACTTTGTATTTAGTTGCCTTGAACCTCACTGATTCAATAGCTGCAAGTTTTCATTCAGAAATTCAGCCCCACCCTCCTCCAGAGCCAACAAGCAAAAACAATTGTAGCTGTCGGAACTTTGGGGTGGAGCCGGTCCCCAGGGCCTCTCGTGAATTTTTCCAACTACATTTTAATTAAAAAAGGGAAAAAAAATAGGTGCCTTCTTTTTTGAACTAAAAACATTCAGAGACAGAAGCTTCCTGATGTCTCCTTTCAAATTTGGTTTTGGGACTTTGTGTCATTAACTGTGAAATTTGCCTTGAGACAATTCAAGGGTGGGGTTTGGAATCTGCTCAGAAAAGAGGGCTGGCATTTTCACCTAGCTCTCTATGGCTGGGAGCTCTTGGCAGGCAGCGCTTTCCTTTGTTTTAGGCTGGTTTCTCCCCCCTCCAAGCGCTTTATTTTCTAGGAGTGTTTCTGTTTCTCCCCCGCCCCCTTTCCAGGTGTCTACAGATTCTTCTCCATCTCAGAGAACCCAAACCCCTACTGCTTCTGTCTGGGGCTCACCAGGGTTGGTGACTTTGTTCTGGATTTGGAACTCCAGGCTGCCACTTACCACCAGGGTTAACTTGGGCAAATTACTCTTTTTCAGCCTTGCTTTCTTATTTCCCACAGATTATAGTTAATAAAATGAGGTAGTAACTGAAAACTTCTCAACACCAGAGTCCAGGACACATTGAGGTCTCGTAGCTCTTTTTTATTTTATTTCATTATTATTATTATTATTTTGTGAGTCAGGGTCTCACTCTGTCACCCAGGCTGGATGGAGTGCAGTGGCAAAATCATGGCTCACTGCAGCCTCAAACTTCTAGGCTCAGGTGATCCTCCTGCCTCAGCCTCCCAAGTAGCTAGGACTACAGGCATACGCCACTACACCCGGCTAATTTTTTGATTTTTTGTAAAACAGGATCTTACTATGTCGTCCAGGCTTGTTTTGAACTCCTGGGCTCAAGCGAGTCTCCTGCTTGTGCCTCCCAAAATGTTGGGATTACAAGTGTGAGCAAGCCACCATGCCTGGCCAAGGACTAGTAGCTTATTTTTTTTTAATTTATTTTTAATTTTAAAGATGTGGGGTACAATTCAGGATTAGGTATATGAATGGCCATTGTAGAGGCAGAGTTTGGGCTTCTCCTTGGTCCCCATTTTGCCTGGTTTGAGATCAGGTACCATTAGTGATGAAGTGTGCCCCTGCCTCCCACTACTGCCAATCCCTTTCTTATAGTATTTTATCATAAATGTTCAGGTCTGCTTATGAGTGAGAACATGTGGTATTCAGTTCTTTGTTTCTCTGATAGATCACTGAGTATGATAGACTCTAAATCCATCCAATCTGCTGCAAAGTTCATAATTTTGTCCTCTATGGCTGCGTAATATTCCATCGTGTATATGTACCACATTTTAAAAAATCTAGTCCACTTTTTGTGGGGGAGGAAGGGGGTCAAAGTCTCAATCTGTTGCCCAGAATGGAGTGCAGTGACACACTCATGACCACCACAGCCTTGACCTGCTGGGCTCAGGCGATCCTTCCGCATCAATCTTCCAAGTAGCTGGAACTACAGGTGCACACCATCACGCCTAGTTAATTTTTTTGATTTATTGTAAAGATGAGGTTTTGCCAAGTTGCCCAGGGTGGTCTCGAACCCCTGGACTCAGGCAATCCTCTCGCCTCGACCTCACAAACTGCTGGGATTACAGACGTGAGCCACTGTGCCAGGCCAGTCCACTTTCAATGGGCAACACGGTTGGTTTCATGTTTTTGCTATTGTGAATAATACTGCACGTCTAGTAGCTTTTAAGTGATGATGATTTACTGTACCCAGGAAAGCAAGAGACCCTTTTTTTAAGTGGATGGCTTTTTTTTTGTCTCCTGATGACACTTGACAAAACAGGTGTCAACAAGTGCACCCCTATCATGTGCAGCAACTGGGGGCAAGTGTACCAATGTACACCCACTCCCACTGTCTTTCCTCCTTCCTCTCTGTCCATTTTAAGGCATCTCACCCACGTAAGTGTGCAGCACCGCAGCCTGCACATCTAAGCTCTGTCCAAATCTACACCCTCCTGGTCTGCAAACAGCCACCCCTTACCACCTCTCAGGTCTAAGGATGGGTTCTCCAGAGGACATACCTAGGGAAAAACCTCTTGCAGGCTTTGGCTCATGGGTGAGGAATCCCATGATTCCAAGTACCCAGAGTGTGTGTGGAAGAGGAGGGTGACCTGGGTTTGGTGTCTTGGAATTCTCTCCATGGAAAGGCATAGCAAGATGGTGACCAGAGCAGGGCGCTCCAACAGGAGGGACCCAGACAGGGCCCTGGATGTCTGGGCCTTATTGTGTTTCTGGTAGAAAGAACCATACAGTGGCTTGCCCCAGTAGTTTGGGAGATCGAGGTGGGAGGATTGCTTGAGCCCAGGAGTTCAGGACCTGCCTAGGCAATATAGCAAGACACCTTCTCTACAAAAAAAAAGAAAGAAAAAAGAAAAACACTAGCCGGGCATGGTGGTGCATGTCTGTAGTCCCAGCTACTCAGGCGACTGAGGTGGAAGGATTGCCTGAGCCCAGGAGATCGAGGTTGCAGTGAGCTGCAATCATGCCACTGCACTCCAGCCTGGGTGACAGAGTGACCCCCCAACTCAAAAAAAAAAGAACCATGCCTCAGAGAGGGAAATTTCTCTAGGGTCCATCTCTTTAGTCGGTCTGAGGCCCTTGTGTCCTGTACAGTGATGTCTGTTCCTCTCGCCGAGGCCCTGACACCACCAGGAAGCTTCTTTCTCCGTAACTGCCTCAGCCCTCTGAACCAGCCCCAAGGGATGCAAGTTCCCTGCAGTGCTCTCTTCTTGGTATTGTTCTGTCTTCTCCCAGCTTCCTCCTTCTCCCAGCTACCTACCCCAGCTGAGACAAATCTACTTCTCCCCTTCTCTCAGTCTCCTTTTCCTTGGTGTCTTCTGGGTGGACACGGAAGCCATCATGGAGGAACTCAAATGCGGGGGTCTCAGGAAAATCTCAGGCACAGTGAGGGGGAAGGGATCTGGTTGCTGGTAGGCGTATCAGCTCCAGAAGCCCCAGCAAGGAAAGCCCGAAAGTCACATCATCAACTTCCTGTAGAGTCAGGCTTCTGACTCACCTGCTCTTGAAAAATATCCAATTATGACTACATTCGCAGCTCTTCTTGTATTGTTGAGAGCTGCGGCACCCCCAAGTCCTGCATATCACTGCAAAGGATTTGGGGTGAAGTGGTTCTGAGAACTTAGTTTGTTAAGAAATAGTTTGGCAAGGAAAACAGGTATGAAGGATAATCCGGTAGCCAAATATGCATTAAAGAGGGAGCAGATGTGGCAGAGATCAACACTCATCCAGGTAAGGAAATCAACGCCTTGAAGTGGCGTCTGTCATGTGGGATTTAGAGTCCGAGCAACGACGCATCCCTAGGCTACTAACCACTTCGTGCCAGAAATGGAGGCCCTTCTTTCTTCTCTCCTGAGCAGAAGAGAGAACAAACCCAATGGTTTGACTCCATGCCTTGGGGCTCATGCAGCCAATTACTTAATAAGCAGGTTGGTCTGGTGAAGTTTTCTTGAGTACAAAATGAGTATGCAGTATAAAGGAAGGAGCCTCTTTCATAGGTTTTTCCTTTTTTCCAACAAAATTTCATAGCTGACTGACATTCAAACCAGTAGCTTATTGAACAGCAGTTTCCTATGATGTTGAGGGATTGCTATGGACCGAATGTCTGTGTCTCCCCCGAAATTTACACGTAGAAATCTAATCCCCGGTGTAATGCTTTGGAGTTGGGACCTCTGGAAGTTGAAGGTCACAAGGGTGGAGCCTTCATGAGTGGGATCCGTGCCTACAGTTCCCCAGCCCAGATCGTGGCTCACTGCACCCTCGATCTCCTCTTTCTTCCACGTGAGTGAACAGTCTGCAGCATGGAAGAGAGTACTCCCCAAAACCGGACACGCTATTTAAGACATGATCACCCCAAATGTTCCATGAGGGTTGCTTCATGAATATTGGGTTTTAATAGTACTACAATATGTCCGTCTGAGGAGGAAGCAAGAAGACATTCCACAGTTTCTTATGGAAAGTTAGACGCAGGGGAGCAACTTCAGGCATGGGATATTCCTTGGCATTCGTGTGTTCAGGTGCCACCCACCTGCACAGTTGAGACAGGGCTACCTAGAGTTGCGATTTCCATGGCTCATAACAAGCTAGGCCCTGGGTGCTCCTCTTGGCTCTCAGATCCCCTTCTCTGAGAGAATCGTTCCTACAGTTAATGACTCTTATTAAGGAGGAACTGCAGTTTTGGGGAAATATCAGTGAGCTAAGTATTGAAACACTCTAATTCTCCATAGTGCTTTTCTTATTTACCCTTTTTATTTTCTTTTCCTGTCTTCCTTTGGTTCCACAGGTCAGCCAACAGCCCCAGAAGCATCGACTAACCTTCTTCATGACATTTATGTTGCTTGCCTTTGTTACTACAAGATTTTCAGCTTTAGAGAGGTGGTGGGTTTGCTTCAAGGGAGGGGGGGTCTGAGAAATAAGCCTCGCGCTTAAACCAAGATGCTGGGAGTTTCCATGTGCACACATTCACATTTAAGAGATAGAATCTATTTTTGGATGTATAGTTTAACTATAAAAGAGAACATTAGGCTCGGTGGCTCAACCTGCCATCCCAGCACTTTGGGAGGCTGAGGCGAATGGATTGCCTGAGTTCGCGGGTTCAAGACCAGATTGGGCAACTTGGCAAGACCTCGTCTCTACAATGAAATCAAAAATTAGCCAGGTGTGGTAGCGTGCGCCTGTAGTCCCAGCTACTTGGAAGGCTGAGGCGGAAGGATTGCTGGAGCCCAGCAGGTCAACGCCGGGGTGGCTGGGAGCATGCCACTGCACCCTAGTCTGGGCGACGGAGTGAGACTCCAACTCAAAAAAAATTAATAAATAAAAATAAAGGAGAACATTGCCATGATTTCTATAAATGTGATTATCATATTCTCCAAATCTTAAATTGGTGCCTATATTCTGGCTAAATAACCTTTTTTCCTGATGTGTGAGTCCCTTATTCTTTATGAAATGTGCAATAGTCCTACTTAGTTGGTCAGTCATGGAAATGCCTTGATTAGAGAAATCAGAATTTCATAAAATCATCAGTGTGCCAGGAAATCTAGTGGAGATGGTCAATATATGTGATTCCAAGTGGTGTTTAGACTGTAGGATCATCCCTGAAAGTATTTTGGGTGACTTTTGGACTGTAAAAAAAATGATTTCTTTGTACCTTTCTTGTGAACCAAGACTTGGTCTATTCTGTCACATTTTCTAAAGGAAACTTTTATCGTTTAATTTGCATCGCTGAGTAAAGCTTCAAGAGATTATTTTTTTCCTCCTTCAGAACTACAACTTTCCCACCCTGAGACATCACACACAAGCCTCCAGGGTATGAGCATGTCTCAGGGTCATGGCACTTTTGTTGCGTAAATCTCTGGATTTCTTGTGTTACCTGACAAAAACATTAATTCGGGTTGCCTCTACCTCAGTCTAACTAGACAAGCAAGTGGGTGTGAATGCATACACCTGGCCAGGAGGAGCAGGAAAGCACATGCCATGAAATGTCCCCCACTAGGTCCCCATATCTGACTGAGAGTTGGCTTGGAGTTAGAAAACAACAGGGCAGCTGAACCTGATTAAACATAAGAGAGTTGGCAAAGCGAATCTGTGGGCCCTTCCCACTCCCCTCTCGCCTCTCCCCCGGATTCACCTTATCCAGAGTAAAACCTGGGCCAAAATCCTTAAAAATCTCACCACCACAAGTAGTGTTTACTTTTTAAGTGACTTTGGCTCACTTCCTTAAGTCTTTTAATTTTCACTTCACGAAGGGAAAGTGGTGAGTTTGACAACTTGGAACTTTGAGTTTCTACTAGGCCTCTTCCTCAACTCACAGCAGAATGCTTATCAGAGGACTTCAGCAGGACCAAAGTTCATTCAACACATTCTCTTATGGAGAGAGACTGGAGGCTCTGGTGTCTTAGCCAGCAATATGCCGGCAAAGGTTTGACAGTATAGTGGTTGCCAATTTCTGTGGTGTAAACGTAGTCACCAGTGTGTCATCGCAGAAAGCAGACTTGGGAAGAGATAGACACAGGCTGCCCAAGCCAGTAGGAGCCAGCTTCAGCACCACTGAGTTGTTCCCCTCTTCCTCTGGTTCCCAAATTTTAATGTGAATCACTGTGACTATTATTATCATTATTGAGATGGAGTCTCACTCCATCACCTAGGTTGGAGTGCAGTGGCATGCTCACGGCCACCCCAGCGTCGACCTGCTGGGCTCCAGCGACCCTTTCGCCTCAGTTTTCCAGGTAGTCAGAACCACAGGTGTGCGCTACCACGCCCAGCTAATATTTTTTGATTTATTGTAGAGAAGAGGTCTCACCAAGCTGCCCAGGCTGGTCTCAAACCCATGGGCTCAGGCAATCCACTCGCCTCAGCCTCCCAAAGTGCTGGGATGACAGGCTGAGCCACCGAGCCCGGCCTGCCACTACTATTAAAAGTACAGAGGTTGACTCAGAATCTCTGGGGGCTGAGGCCAGAGTATCTCTCTCCTAACAAGTCTCCGGGGTGAGCTTGGCCCTGTAATTGGAACTCCAAGCCCTATGCTCATGACTACATAAGGTCAGTCTTGTGTGCATAGTATTGC